>NC_056735.1:927432055-927732055 GCF_019279795.1 Protopterus annectens | reverse complement strand
CTTTTGAATAAAAAGCAGACACAAAGGAATGACAAAAAAAGTGGGGGAATGTGAAATCTGGAAATGCTCTAGACAAACCGTCATAATATAAACTATGTACTTTACTCTCATCTCCCTATTTATAGCCATGGCATCATTAATTCTGTAGATCTATATATGTCCCATTAATCCTTACATATAGTGCATATATCTATATACATTTCTATATGATATTTGTATACATGTAACTCTCATTGTGTTGCATTTTTGCTAAACTTTTTTGTGTGTCATGTCTGCTACAGCTTCTGATTTATAGGATCATAGGAGGTTACTAGGTTAACAGCCTCAGGGCCCTTACAGGTCTAGCCGAGTTCAACCCATGTTCCCAAGGGCATCTGGTTCAATCAGACAATAAAATCAGCATCTATTGCCCTGTCCAAGAGGGACACAGGTGGACACCCTGGGGTGAATTTCCAGTTACCCATCTAATCATCCAAATTATGCTTAAATAGAGACAACGAGGGGCTTTGTTTTACATGAATAGGAAGCTTGTTCCAAAAGTGGGGCAACTGCTGTGAGACAAATTTTTCTGTCCAGAATGTTCTGTTGATATCACATACCAGGTTAAGGTCCTTTGAGCGAATGACCTGTTTGCTATTTGACTAGCAAATGTGCAGGATTTCTATTAAAGCTGGGTCAGAGATTGCTCTGTATACAAGGCACAGGTCATCTCTGAGCAGTCTATATGACACAGAGTAAAGAGACATGATTTCAATCTGTCTGCATAACACAGATCTTGAAGACCCTGAATTTATGTTGTAAGGAACCTTTGTGCTCTTTCCAATTGCTGCAGGTTTTTGGAAAGGAACATACCAAAGGGAGCATTGCACTCTGTTATTCGCCTGATAAGGGAAGAGTACAGGGGGATTATAACCCCTTTTTTCTGGAGGCAATTCCCTTACTTATGAGTTAATCAATATAAAAAGCCCTTCTTACCACTGTGGAGACATGGTGATCAAAGTTAAGGTTGTTAAAAACCTGGGTGCCCAGATCTCTCATCACTTTCTGTGTGCTTATGGTATTGCTATTCATGTGGTAGTTTGCAGGAACATCACCCTTGCCAATGGGGATAATAATGCATCCTTTTGCATTAAGTTTAAGACCTTGACTTTGGTACCAGTGATTAGCCTGCATAAGACCTTCTTGCAGGATGTTGACATCGCTAGGGGTTTCAATGATCACTTCCATTTTGCAGTCATCAGCAAATTTTGTCCACCACAGTTCTTTAGTTTTAGACTGTACTTCAGAGAAGTAGATTCCAAACAGTAAAGGTCCATGAACCAATCCCTCTGGAACACCACTAGTTATGGGTCTGCTAGAGGAGGTGGCGTCCCCTATTTTGATCGTATGAGTTCTACCAGTGAGCCAGTTTGCAACCCACTTGACAATATATGGGTTAATACCCAGATGGTTGAGTTTATCAATGATGCCTGAATGGGGGGGGGGGGGGATTGTGTCAAATGCCTTGGCTAAGTCTAGGTAGGCCGCATGCACAGATTTGCCCTCGTCTAGGGCTTTGGTGACTGTCTCGAAGAAGTCCACCAAGTTTAACAGGCATGATCTAACCATAACAAAGCCAAACTGGGTGGGGTTGAGCATTTGGAGATTTTCTTTATCTTTGTTAATAGGGTCCATGATGATTCGTTCCATTTCCTTGTAGATAGGGCTGGTCATAATAGGTCTGTAGCTCCTGTGGAATGTGGATGCATCCCCTTTGTGCAAAGGGATGACAGTAGCTGTTTTCCATTCCACTGAGATGAAGCCAGTGCTTAGGCTGTGATTGAAAAGCGTGCCCATTGGAGATGCTAACTCTGGTTTTAACCCATGTAGAACACAGCTTGGGATGTTGTCTGGTCTCATAGAAGCTGTGCTTTTGGCCTTGGAGAGGGCTTTTAAGACCTTATCCTTGGAGATACTAGGTGGGGGACAGGCGTTAGTGATGGTTTGAGGTGTATGTGGTGAGGACAGGGGAGTGAAGTTTTCACTGAACCTGTCAGCCAGCAAGTTTGCTATATCCACAGGTTCTTTATATTTAGTACCATTAACTACGAGTTCAGTGCAAATTTGGTCCTTACCTTTGAGGTTGCAGATGTAACTAAAGAACGCTTTGTGGTTATCCTTAGTTAGGGAAGGTAATTTGGATTCATAGTTAGCTTTGGAGGACTTCAGTAGGAGTCTTACTTGCTTGTTTAAGTTGAGGAGGGAGTGTTTCCAGTTCTGAGATCTTTCCTTCCTACTCTTAGACAGCAATTTCTTTCTCCTGTTTTATAGCCTATTAATGGCAGTTGTCCACCAGACAGGTTTGTTTTCCCTTGCAGACCATGCTTTGATTCTATCAGGTATGGCAGAGTCAATACAATTGTATGGGTGCTTGTATAAAGCATTGGTGTACAACTCAGCATAGGTGTCTGTTCCATCAGTGGGTGGAGGGGCCATGAACCTATTTATTCTGTCATGTAAAAGGTCGTATCTGTCCTTGTAGAATTTTTTTCAGTCTAGTTGTTGCTGGGGGGGGGGGGCTTGTTTTATAGTTACTTCTAACAATACTAATTTGTGGTCAAATCTCACCAGGGATGGCCACACCTTAGGGGTGGTGCAGCAGTCCCTCATGTTGATGAGCACCAGGTTATGATGTTTGAGCCCCTTGAGGGTGTGTCAACCAGCTGGTCCAGGGATTGGAGTAAACAAAGTCCAGGAATGTTGGGTAAGTGAGTTAGAACATGTATGATTTACCCAATCTATGGATGGGTAATTAAAGTTACCCAAAACCAGGGTGTTTGGTAGTATCTTGGATTGACTCAAGTCAATCCAAGAAGGGTGAGTGAATGTCCTGATTCATGGAGAGGGTTCTATAGCTGGCAATGACCTGAAGAGGGGTCTTACATACAGTCATTTGCACCTGAAGTAATTTAAGGGAATCATGTTAGTTAAGCAATCTAGATGTGTATTTATCTTTAATGAATATTGATACACCACCTCCTTTAGTTCTCATGCCTTCATTTTATGGTCTAAAAGCATGAAAGGAAATGTAACCTGGTGTAGCTGGGGTGCTCTCCACAGTCTTAAACCAGGTCTTAGTCACTGCACAAATGTCAGCATCTTCCAGGGTAAGGACTGCTTTCCAGTGAGTGCAGTTTCTGGTTTAGACTCCTAGTTTTTAGCAGCATAACCTTGAGGTTGTTTTTAGAGGGCATTATTACATCAGGAATTTTGTTCTTGTAACATTGCCTAAAAAAGGCACTATAGAGATGGCAAGAGCCTTGGGCAGTAACTAAAATTTAAGGGTGACAGAAGAAGACCATCTCTGGCAAAGCATCAAGGTCTGTAGACCATGCCATCCCAGGTTGACATTAGAAACTAAGCCAATTGTTAGAGTCAATCACTTTTTGTTTGTACTGAGATATCATCCTAGGCGAAGTTAATATGCTTCTTCAGGTGAGGGACATACCTGCCTAAGACAAATAATCAGAGAGCTCAGTCATATCTCTTTTCATATAGTCCAGTGAGGTATGTCTCAAGTCGTTCCCACCAACATGGACTATGACAGAGTCATAACAGCACCTGTTGTTGAGAGATTTGAGTGTGTGTGTGATGTAGTGGATCCTGGCACCTGACAGGCACCTAACCATGACCTTTTCCTTTTCCAACCTGGTGAGAGGGGCATCTGTGTGTCTCACAATTGAGTCGCCTATGACTAAGATGTTTGTTTTTGTATTATGCCTTAGGGGTTTGACTGGTGAGACTCTGGTGTGTGATATATTATATGTGTACTATGTTCTACAGAGACTGTATTATGTGAAGTATGCTTGTGTTTGTGTTTGGGAGGTCTCTGATGTGTAGGTAAGCTTCATGTAAGGACCTCATACTAAAACACCAAATACAGGAGGCGGGGTTCCAAAGTTGATAAAACAGGACTTGAACTATTTATTAACTTGTAAACTCTTAAAATCATAATAAACTCTTAAAATCGAAATAAGTGCTTACATCCAGTAATACTGGCCTTCTTCAGATGTAACTACAAAAATCACGTGATTGAATTTAAAAAGAAAAGAAAAAACATGTGATACTTTCTGCAACACTGTTACCACTATGCCATTATTTAAATAAATAATTAATTAATATTTTCAGGCAGAAACTAGAAGAGATGTCAAAACATTAAAGTGCATCAAAGCAAACTGTTATTTTGCTCATAATAATGTCTCATTAGGCCTGATGAAACGTCCCTGTAATATAGAGAGGTAATAGTGTCCTGCCAATATTTCCAAGGTATGTACCATCTGATGTACATATATTTAACCGATGAATGGACCAATGGTTAACAGCCAGAATAACTGGGTTAAATATCTATAACATTAAGTGCAACCATAAACACCATATTAATCTTTAGTTCCAAAAAGGCAACCAAAACTTTGTGGCACAATGATATTTCAATATAAAGAATTGTTCGAATTAACCATTGTTGTGTCTTGTACAGGCATGAAACGAGACACAAATGCCCATAATTGTATTACATAATAAATGCCATATAGTCAGTAAAATTATAAACCATATGTTGTTGTATCTTTCGGCTTTTCCTGGTTAGGGGACGCCACAGTGGAACTCCAGTCCGCTAATAATTGGCAGTAGATTTTTATGTACCGAGTTGCCAGCCCTGATGCACAACCTTCAACGAAGGTACGCCCATTCATGCATGTCTCCACACAGAAGATGCTTTAGCTGAGAATCGAACAGGACAACATCTTACTGTGAGGCGACAACGCTACCGCAGCACCACCACCGCAGTTCTAAAATTATAAGCCATATGTAAGATGTCAAAATATCAATATCAACAGTTATTGTTTCTCACTTCTATAGCAAAACATTGAGCCCTACAATAATAATTACCACTTGCACTTACACTTAAACTGAATGTAAGTTAAAGTTGCATAACAATAACAATGTTTCCGAGCCAAATAATCCTTCTTAAGATGTTGAAAAGGGTTGATGATGTTTCCTAAGCAAAAAATCTTTACTGAGATGTTAAAAATCACACTCACCAGGCTAGAAGGTTAATAGTTATTGTCTCTCATTCTAATAATGGCCCCAAATAGATAAAGTCTGTCATTGATCCCAATGATGTTCCACAAAAATTTGCAAGGATTCAAAATCTTTCACAATTGTTATCACTTAAATAAACAAAACACATGTACCAAAACAGCAGAGCACTGATGACAATAGCATAATCATCCCAACAGACAGAATGTCCATAGATGCTAAAAAGCACAACACACCATCAAGGAACCTCACAAGCAAGGGCCAGCAGCGCAAAACAAAACCCACAATCTTCAAAACAGTACTTCCACATGGACGGCAAGGGGCAGAGGCCAAAATTAGATCCAGAAACCACAAAAACAGCCAGTGCACAGTGTGTGAGGTTCAATTAATTTAGAATCATTTATTGAGCAGCAAAATAAATCTTATTACCAGATGAGAACAATACAGACTAGTTTCTGCATACTAGCCTTCATCAGTGTTTAAAAATAAAGCCGCACAGCTCAATAAGTACAAACACACAAAATATATATATCACACACACACACACACACACACACACACTTATATTAAGGATAAGAAACTGGCAAAGAATTTAGAAAAAGACAAAATGTAATGGAAATTTTGAGAATTGTTAGTGATGTATATGTGGTGCACTAGATTTTTTTGCACTTTGTTTAATATGTTTATAGACAATCATCAATGTTAATAGTAGTTTTGTAGACAGCTACAGCAATTTAAATATTGTATCACTAGTTCTCATATTATGTAGTATAAAAGGATAAATATCTATGATACTCTTCCCATTCCTCATTAAAATTGCACTGTAACATGTAACAGATGCTAGGTGAATTAAGCCTATATAACTTATTGTCTTATACTTGCTTGGTATTTGTCTGCATTTTATATTCCCTATTACATCCTACTACAACAATTCTGTGCACCCAGTTCAAATGTTTCTATAAACTGATAGCTCTAACTTTCTCATATGTACTCAGCAGTAAAATACTGGTATTTTATTTTGGAGTTTGAATTCTTTGGTTTAGTCTGCTGGTTTTAAAGATTTCTTCCATTGGCCTTCCATCTTTATAGGCAGTGCTTTAGTAGTAGAGCTAGCCCAGCCAATAAACACATATAAACATACATACATTCATACATCCATAAATACATGCATGCAGATTTACATTTATTTATTTATTTATTATTTTATTTTACATTTGTTGACTGGGATAGTCCAACTGGATACATATCCATTTTCAGCAGAGCCCTGGGGAGAAAAGCTCCAAGGTACAACATATAGTAAAAATCACAAAATGATTACAAGTTACACACAGTTTACAGGCTCCAGTTGAGCAAGCAGGTAATATAATCATACATTTTTAAAACAGTGCTGTCACATTGACTAGGCAATGTAACATGATTACAGACTATAGAGAAGGATCTAGTCAGGTTTTGAGCAAGGACATAGCCAGTGAGTTTTAAAGTATAGCTTGAGGCTTTTTTGAACTGAGTAAGAGAGGGTTCAAAGTAAGATCAGCAGGAAGAGAGTTCCAAGTTTTACCAGTAGAGTTAGCAAACAGAGAGTCCCCAGCAGAATTGCTGATTCTGGATGTTTAAACCAGTAGTTTATTAGAAGAGTAAAGTGACCTCAGGTTGCTATAAGGTTGATTATATTTTTAAATGCAGGTGTATTATCAGGGTTGTAGACACCAACCAGTAACCAACAAATAAAACAAACCCTCTGAAAAAAGCAGCAAAAAGAGGGAAAATTCCACCAATACAACTTTATCCAACAATAACAAATGGATTGAGCGCTTTCATCAGCTTGTAACACAACTTCATCAGAATCTAAGCTGCATCTAAAAAAAATCAGTTTAAATACCCTAGGATTCAGTCAATTATTAAAGTGTATATATGTTATTTAAATGAATTTTTTACTGAGCCTTTAAGGGTTAATTAGGGTGGGTATTTAATTAAATAATTGACTGAATCCTAGGGTATTTAAAGTGATTTTTTAGATGTAACTTGGATTCTGATGAAGTTGTGTTACAAGCTTATGAAAGTGCTCAGTCCGTTTGTTACTGATGAATAGTGGTATTGGTAGAATTTTCCCTCTTTTTGCTGCTTTTTCCAGAGGGTTTGATGTATTTGTTGTATTATCAGGGTGGTTGAGAACTTTATGGGTAATTATAAGCTGGTTGTACTGAAGAAGGCTAGGGCATTCTAGCCACTGCAGAAAATTTAGGTTGTGACAGTGGTGGGTCCTATAGGCTGTGCCTGTTGCAAATCTAGCAATATGGTTATAACAGCTGGAGAGTTTGCTAAGAGCAGATTTGTTCAAATTAGTGAGCAGAGGGGAGGCATAGAAAAGACTGGAGAGTAGATGGGAATGAACAATAGCAGTCCTAGCAAATGGAGTAAGGCAAGGTTTGATCTTATAGAGGCTGCCAAGTTTTTTGTTAATGGTTTTGATAGTTTGATTGACATGGATATCAAATTTGTCTATTGTGACGAAGAGTTTGGGTTGCACATCTGGGGAGATAATGATACCATTATTAGATTTTATGGTAAAGAGTAGTGAGGAAGACTTACAAGTGGGGGAGAAAAGAAGCAACTCTGTTTTGTTAGGGTTTAATATCAGCTGATGGTTAGACAGCCAGTTTTCAACTAAATTGAAAGTATTCTACGTTAATGTCATTAGATCTGTCAGGGAGGTGGCTAAACATATCAAGGTGAAGTCATCCACATATTGGATATAGGTAGCATTTGGGATGAGAGTGGAAAGGTTATTAATAAAGATAGAGAAAAGAAGAGGTCCTAGTATGGAGCCCTGGGGGACACCTAGGGTGACGGGTAGATGGGTTGATAGTTTGTCCTGCCATTGGACAGCTTGTTGTCTGCCACACAGGTAAGACTGAAACCACTGAAGTACACAGCAATTTAGTGAGAATGCCTTAATAGTGTGCATGAGTATTTGGTGGTTGACCATATTGAAGGCCTTGGAGAGATCTAAAAAAAGGGCTGAGGAAAGCTTGCTATTATTTAGGTTATGGTTTATGGTGTTAGAGAAGGGTAGGAGGGCTGAGGTGGTACTGTGGTGTGGCCTAAAATGTGCTGAGAGTTAGCCAACAGCTTATTCTGGGTAAGATGATGCATACGTTGTTGAGGGACACACTTCTCCATAATTTTAGCCAATGGTGACAGAATAACTATGGGTCTAAAGTTTGACAGTTCGAAGGAGTTGCCTCCTTTATGGAGTGGTATTACATGAGATATTTTCCAAATGGAGGGGACGGTGGCTTCAGATAAGGTTCTGTTGATTATGATGGAGATAAGGTATGCTATGGTATCTGCTGCTTTTTGCAGATACTCTGGTGGGAAGAGATCAGCTGCTAGAGTAGTTGGTTTTAATTTCTTAATTAGAGATCTGATATGTGATATAGAAACAGGCTGAAAGCTAAAGGAGAGTGGGGTACTGGCTATGGCAGAATTTGGATTGGAGTAGCTGGGTGTCAGTTGGCTGGCTAGGGATTGGATAGTCTCTGTGAAGAAACTATTGAAGGTATTTGCAATATCCTCTGGCAATTTATGGTTGGAAGCTGATGGGGTAGGAGTGAAGGGGTGTCCTGGGCGAAGAAGTTAGTTTATTCCTGCCCAAAACTTTTGAGGTTTGTTGTGATGTTTTTGTTGAAGATGGTAGAATTTTTTTTATCTAGTATATTACATTTTTCTTTACATTATTCCTTAGCTGTCTGTATCTGAGTTGATCTAGTGGGTCTTTTGTAGCATGCCATTTGTCCCATGCCTTATTTCTAGCTATGATTTTAAATTTGGTCTCTTTTGAGAGCCACAGGGAAGTTTTTGTTTTGGTTCTAATGGAACAAGCAGGAGTGTGAGAATTAAGAATACTAAGGGATATGGAATTAAAGTATGCTACTGCATCGTCCAGTGAAAGATACTTTAGGATTGACCAATTTCAAGCTTTAAGTTCATTTTGAAAATTGGTGGAGTTGAAGTTCTTATTATTTCTGATGGTTTTAAAGGTGGTCTGATCGGGGTTGTCCACCTTGTGGTTGATAATATACATGAGTAAGTGGTCACTTAGGTCATCTGGGAGGGTTCCTGACTTGTACATATAGGGGTGGCTGTTGATAAGTATCCAATCTAAGATACTGTCTTTGTTATTGGGTTTGCCTATCCTGGTAGGGGAGGATATGAGCTGTGTAAAACCATGTAGGCTGACATGCATACATGCATTTTAAGACATATTATCATTTAGTTGTTGAAAACAATGCCAAAAGTTATTATCAGGCTTAGAAAAACTGTACTAAATCAACAGAAGAAACCTTCCAGAATAAAGCCTGGATGGAGTTACTTCACACACACAAAGCAAACAAAATAACATGCACTGTTTGCAATTTTTAATTGATCTTGATTTCTGATTTGTAATATTTTCACAATTCCAAAGTTCACAAGTTCATAAGCAGCCACAAAAAGCACAGGTGCCAGACTTTAAAATTTTAGGCAGGCTGGTGAAATGCAGAAGCATAAAGAGTCTTTGAACTTGCTGCTTGAGACACATTTCCACAAAAGAACAGTCCACATTTCCACCTGAGGTTCCACTGTAGGGCAGAAGTCACAGTATCATTAATATATGCTTTTTTTCTTTGGGTTTTCAAGATCTTCTTTCCTTTCTAACATTCTCAGGTAGAGAAAAGAAACATTTTTGTTTTCAAATTTCATTAGGTAGAAACATATGAGTTCTTCTAATAGAGAATTCCATTTTCTTTTGCAGGACTGTTCCTCCTGATAAATTCAGTTCCTTGAACTTTCTGGAACCAGAACGCTCAAATACAAATTACAGGCTAGACTTACTTCTCCTCCTTACTTCACTCTCTATAATCTACTCCTTGTAGGCGCGTGTAAGTGTGTGTGTTGGGGGTGAGGCATATGGAGTCTTAGTTTCTCATAATGAAATCCACATTCATTTAACTTAACTATGTCAGATTCAGGACCAAATTGGTAGCTGAATTGCTTGCCTCAGCTCTCTAACCCCTTCCTTATCACACACCCCTCTAAAACCCAAACTTACTTGGGAGAGATACCACTTCAATCAGAAATACAGTTTTACATTTTTCTTTTAAATCCTGTTGCAAGGTTGTCTGAATTTGTAGTGATATCTTTTGTGTTAAAACTGCCAATGGGCATGAGTCTTACAATCAAAAGCTAAACAGATAAACTTTCCAGAACTGATGCTGGATAGTTATTTCACTCTCATATAAATCAGAATAGCACATTTTTTCTGAAGTTTAACAGAATATTATTATTATACCAGTCTGTCTTCCTACTTGAAAACTGCTGACATTTCTACAGCTCAAACGCAAACAAACAAAATGCAAATGCTAGATTTTAAAGTTCTCAAACAGGTTACTAAAATGCAATAAGATAAAAAAAACTTTGAACTTCTTTAATGAGTTAACGTCCATAAAGAAACATTCCCAATTTACATATGGGGCATTTAGTGCAGCTCTGAACTCATAATAACATGATTGTATACTTCTCTACTTCAAGTCAGAAAAAGCTTCTTCCTCTCTGAAAACTTCTGTTAGAGGTAGAGAAACTCTACCAGTTTCCAAATTTCACCAGACAGTGATACTGTCTCCTAGTTTCTATGTTCCAATAAGACAGAGACTCTTCTTAGGTAAGATCTATTTCCCCTAATAAACTCAATCCACTTAATGTTCTGTAGCCAGAATTCTCTAAAACAAGTTATAGCGGAGAACGCCTTTCTGCTCCTTAGTTCACTCCCTCCTTGATCTGAATTTCTACACCTTTTATTCTGTGTGTTCACAAATGCATTAGTGAATGTGCACGCATGCATCTGTGTGTGCTTGTGCGCGCGCGTGTGTGTAGCTACATCTGGGCATGTGTGTTCCAGAATTCCACTAGCTTCTTTTCAGATTCATATTCTCAGCATGACCTGCCCCACTGGCTTATCACATGTCTCAGCACAGCTCAGACTTAAGGACTGAACAACGTAAGCAAAAAATGGTAAGATTCTATTCTTACTAAAATGATTTATTAATAACTTTGAATTTAGGTATAAGTTAGTGACTATACCTCAGTAATGCTCTTTGCAGCTCCTAGGGTTATCAATGGTAAAACTTTGTGACTAGACCACAGTAATGCTCTCTGCTATTCAATTATATATATTCTCTTTTTTCTTTGATAATATTATCTATGCTGCACGTCTAGAGAGCTGTCAGTAAAACTATGTAATGCCAATATGATAATGTAACTGAGTGCATTGACCTACATACATTTTTTTCTTATCTTCTGTACTTTATTGAAATTTAGTTATGTTTCCCTACACCTACAATTTCTATACTTTAAATCGCTGTTAATTTTTACTACTTGTAGTATTTTGAATTTATAACATCTGTCAATATGTACACCATTGAATCTATGTACACTATTGAATGTAAGCAAATAGTTTATTCTGTACTCTCTGGTCTTTATATAATTGTTTGTTTACTTTCCGGAGCTTTTCTCCTTGGGTCTGCACTGAAAACAGGCCCTTGGCTCAGTTGGATTAATCCGTTACTAAGCTCTTCACACAAAGAGCTCACTGTATGGTTATAATGTTTAGTTTTGTGACTGAAATGTATTTTCTTGTTGAAACTATATGATTGAATATTACTTTGCTATGATTCTTGTTTGAAATTCCTAGTACTTAAATTATGATAAATCATTTCAGGGTGGAATGGGTACCTTTGTAAACCAAACTGAGGGACTGTTCAATCAAATGAGGTAAATTTGAACTTTATGAAATACACACATTCTGAAATGGAACTTCCTACACATGTTCGAGGTGAAACTGCTCGAGTCTCAGTATACCACAGGAAAAAAAACAAATGGCATAATGCCGAATGTTTTTCCCACAGAAAATCATTGCTGGTGTGATTTTTAATTGTGTGCTGGCAATGATTCACTTCTTTAGAGAAATGTCTCCCTTCCTGAAATTGGTACAGTAGTGGTGTTGCTATATATAAGTTTGGGGGATTGTTTCCCTACATTAGAGGGTGCAGAGGGTGTGCTCCCTGCAAAAATAAATAAATAAATAAATAAACAAATAGCTAAATAAATAAAATAAGAAAAAAGGACTTTTTTTGTCCTTTTGGATTTTCAGCATTTTTTTAAGTCCTTTTGGAACACTGATTTTCAGGAAGTCAATGATTCTTACACACCCCTGAGAATCACCCTCACACAAACAGTTTTTCTACAGCATGTTAACTACTTTAAACATGATTTATTTTTGTAAAGTCCCATAAAAGATGAAGATGTAATTTACACTACAGTGTTGCAGAAATAATTAAGTTCCATGGGAAAATAAGATCTAAATACAGCACACAAATATCCATTTTTACATGTAAAGGTACCACCCTGACACTTGTGAAGATGTATAAATATGACATGGCCTACTGTTATTCATATAATTTGGACTCTGAGGCTATTGAACCAGCACACAAGCCAAATGGAATTTGTAGTGAAGATAGCCAAAAGTAAGTTTTCAGTAAAAGGACAACTGAGCCACCATAAAGGGAATTTGCTGAATTAATACATTTAATAGTCTGGAATTTAAATTGTAACAGATAATTCAATGTCTTACCTTACACTATATGGTTAAAAAGAACCATTTCTGTTTTATAACAGATAGTGCAAAACATTACTTAGTTGTGTTGCTAAGTACAGAAAGCGATTAAAGACATATATCCCTATTTCACCCCAGTGTTACCGGAATGAGCAGAAGTATGTAGAACAACTGATTCTTATATGCTGATCCTATAATCAGTTTCAACAGCATATCAGAAATGCCACATCATTTGGAAAATGTCTAGACTATCTCAGGCACCCATCAAATATGTTCAATATCAAAACTGGGCAAAATCTGATAACACTTTTGACTTTACTAGCAGTCTTCTATGATCTATATGACTAATACAAATGAAATGTCTTAATTAGTGAAAGGCTGCTTCTGAATTTAGTGTTGTTTTTCTGCATTCAGGAAGCAACAGTAACAGAGATGACCTTGTTTTGAAATACACTTTTAGTATTGTACATACTTGAAATATTGTCACTATTGTAATAGTTAGATGAGGTATTCAAAAAATGTTATGAGAGAATTAGTTGTGCCCAAATAAGGTGAAAAGAGGAATAGTTTGTCTTCTCTCTCTATCATGTGTGTTTCCTCTCTCTGGAAGGACACAAGCTGATGCACTGATAATTCTTTGAGGACAGAGCTGACATAGAAATGTTGAGTTACAGAGCCATCATGTGTTTCATAGCCGTACTGCAAGAGTATCTATGAATATGTACATGTAAAAAAAAAAATATATATATATATATATATATATATATATATATATATACACAATTTCCATGGAACATATAAGTTTCCATTTATTATATTAATAAAACCAGGAAAGCTAATTTCTTCTTTATTTTTTTACCAAAAAAAAAAATTATAAATGTACTCTTTTATTCTGCACTAGAATATGGTGTTACATCCTATTATAGTCAATAAGCCATAATCTTGTTGTAGTACAGTAACTTCAGATATCTAAAATCCATGTATGTTTCCATTACTCGATCCTACCTTTTTCTATTTTTAGTAAGTTTAGTTTTGAGTAAAGTTTATTGACAGCTATTCTGAATAAAATTGCCATTGTATCGTTCCCCTTAATAAATAATTTTCATCAAGGATCATACCGATTTGTTAGATCAAAACTGAAGTGTGGGCTTAGAGGATTTAAATGACACCAACAGAAAATGCCTTTTGTTCCATTACATGTCATAAGTGGACTTCATATGTTGTCACAGTAGTGATAAGTATGAAATAACTGAACTTTAATTTCATTAATGACTATGCATTTCCATTACATATAACAAAACTTCCTGAAAATGAGCATAAGACATAGGCCTTTTCAGGTTTAAAGACATAGACCTATTCAGGTTTAATGTGCATTATTTATGCTAATCAGAAATGCATTTTTTTTTCTTTTTTCTTTTCTCCTTGTTATTTTTGTGAGCCCTTTTGCAGTTGACACTACCACTATAACCTTATAATTGAGTTAGCTAGTGACCTCTCAAGTGAATTAAAGGTGACACTGAGAAGTTGTTACAGCCTAAACACATTTGATTGCCACAAGCACCAGAAGTTCTGTTTTATATTAAAAGTCATCTTGACTTCCATAACTCTGTAGCACTACTAAATATTCTGTGGGGATGGTGCTGTATATCTTCTAACTAAGGTAGCCTGAGCAAATGCCTCTTTTTGCCCAGACTACAAAGAAAACTAATGATATGGATTCATAGGTTCATAGAAGGTTACTAGGCTAGCGGCCCTAGAGCCTTTACAAGCCGACCCATATTAATCCCAAGTATCCCATTCGTTCCTTTTGGGTAGGCCGCAGAATAAATTTATGAACAAAGAAGGTCTGTGCTTAACACTGGCTACCCCTCTCAATGAAGGACATGTGTACCACCCCAGGGGGGGAATTTGTGGTCTCCCACCCAATTATGTAGATTGTGTTTGAATAGGGTCAATGAGGAGCTCTGTTTTACATGAATACAAAGTCTATTCCAGAGAAATGGCAGTCTCTGGGGGACATATCTGTCTATCCAGCATGTTCAGTTAATGTCACAAGCTAGGTTGAGATCCCCAGAGTGAGTGACTCTTGTGCCATTTGACTTGCAGATGTGCAGCATTTCCATTAAGGCACAGTTGAAGATTGCCCTATAGTCCAGGCACTAGTTTATTTATTTATTTATTGATTGATTTTATTTATTTTACATTTGTTGACTGGGTTAGTCTGACTAAGCCAAAGCCCTTTTTCAGCAGAGGCTCCGGGAGAAAAGCTCCACAGGTATTATATATGAACAGAATATAAACATAAAGAAAATATAAAAAAATATAAAATGAGAGCACATAGTTTACAATAGGTGAAGAAAAAGTATAAAAGTTATATGCAAACTTATACAAACGTATTTAGCAGCACAATCACTGAAGTAGTAAAATATATAATATAGTACAGGAAATATGCATGGGCATTTCAGCTACTGCCTTTTAGAAAAGAAGACTGGTAGGTCCCTAACAAGTCTGAGTAGTCAGTTAAAGACAAGATAAGAATAGTTTGATTAAGCAGATAGTCAAGCTATTTGCAAGGATGTCTCACTGTAAAACAGTTGGGAAGGGATAAGAGACACAAGGGGGTAGGTTAGAGAGAGAGAGAGAGATCAGAAGAGATCAGGGGTGAGGTAGGAAGAGGGAGCAAAAGAAGAGAGGGTAAATAGTTTAATTAGGGTATTTACAGTGACAAGTCTAGGTGCGTCTTAGAAAGTTTTTGGTAGTGATTTCAAATTGCGTGGGTGCTTAATACTTCTAATATCTGGGGTAAGTTTATTCCAGGATAGGGTAGGCAGGTAGCTGTCAAGGGTTTGTCCTATTTTGCTTTTAGGCTTGTATATCTGGAGTACCTTTTGGTGTCTTCTTCAGGGAGACCTAGAAGGGGTGTAAAGGCAACTTAGGAGATGTCTAGGCAGAAAGAGGGTTGATGCAAGATAGAATGTATGATCTGAAGCTGAGAGAGAAGTAGTTGGCCGGGAAATTCTAACCAGTTTAAGCTTTTAAGAAAAACACAGTGGTAAGAATTGTAGGTTTGATTAGCACCAAATCTAGCAACTTTATTGTATGTGATTTCAAGTTTTGTTAAGACAGAGGTCTGAATGTTAGTGAAGATTTGTGAGCCATAGAATAGGCTTGGAAGGAGGTAAGCATGGGAGAGAGAGATTTTAGCTTTGTTTGATAGGAATTTTTTATTTCTATAAAGAAGTCCAAATTTGTGGTAGGTTTTCTTGATGCTGTTTAGAACGTGAATGTCAAATTTGAGTTGATCATCAATTATGACCCCCAGAGCTTGATGTGAGACTCAACTGAAATAGGTGTGTTACTTAGTGATGAGATTGAGAAGGTAGATTTAAGGTGACTATAAGTTTTAGGAAGAAAAACCAAGAGTTTGGTCTTTTTTGGATTTAGGATTATTAACTGATTATTAGAGAGCCAATTTTCAATGGATAAGAAGGATTTTTGGGTAATGGTATTTAGTTCAGGGAGGGAATTGGCTATGGCGATGACTGTGGAGTCATCCTTATATTGGACTAGTGATGAGTGTGGACAAAAAGTATACAAAAGATTGGTGAAGATGTTGAAAAGGAATGGACCAAAAACTGATCCTTGAGATACTCCCATCTTGACAGGAAGCACAGGAGAAAGAGAAGAGAGCCATTTAACAGATTGGAGTCGGTCATTAAGGTAACTAGAAAACCAGGAAATAGTTGAAGTGGATATATTCCGGTCAGAGAGTTTGGTCAACAAATGTGGGTGAGAGACTGTGTGAAATGCTTTAGAGATATCCAGGGTTAGGAATGAGACCAGTTTGTTATTGTCTCTGGTTTTGGAGATAATATTGATAAAAGATACGAGGGCTGTAGAGGTACTGTGTTTAGGGCAAAATCCATATTTTGTGCACGTAAGCAGATTTTCTTGTATGAGGTAGCGTAGGATCTGTGTATGTACACATTTCTCTAAGATTTTGGAGAGAGAGGATAGAGTAGCTGTAGGCCTAAAGATGGCATTTCTGTAGAGTTACCTCCTTTCTGGATGGGTAAGGTAAAGAATTGTTTCCAGATTGAGGGAACTTTTGATTCAGTTATAGACTGGTTGATAAGTATGGAGATAGGAAGGGCAAGTGACTTTGCTGCTGTGTGGAGAAAGAAAGGAGGTATATTGTCTACTAAGGGGGAGCAGTTACCTCTCAGCAGCCTATAAGCTGCAGAATAAATTGACAGGGTTTTCTGCCTGTCCATGTAGGTCATGGTTTGGAGTCCCTGTATTTTCTGAGTGAGAAACCTCTGAGGTCTCTCCAGCTGCTGCAGGTGTCTGATGAGGAACAAGCAGAATGGTGCATTATACTCTATTAGTGGTCTGATGACAGTCAAGTACAGTGGAGGTATAGCATCCCTTGACCTGGATGCTATGCCCTAACTTATGAGGTGTGATACATAGAAGGCTTTCCTTTCCACTGTGGAAACTTAGTGGTTGAAGTTCAGATTGCTATCATCTTGTGTTCCCAAATCTCACAACACTGGGTTGGAACTCAGGGATTGGTGTCAATATTGTGATTTGTAGGGAATTCTATTTTGACATAGGGAATAATAATGCATTTTTTGCATTTAGTTTAAGATCATTGCCTTATCACCAATCATTTGTTTGCGTTAACCCTTCTTGTAATTTGTTGACATTGTTGAGGGACTCATTGATTGGTCCCAGTTTGCAATCACCAGCAAACTTGGTGAGCCAGAGGTCATCTACTTTGGCCTAGACCTCTGAGACATAGATGCCAAACAGTAAGGGCTTCAAGGATGGAACTCTTCCTTTGAAGAGTGATATCCCTCTTGCTTTTGGACAACAATTTCTTCCTCTTGTTATATGTGTTTATACATAAAGTCCACCACTGTGGCTTGTTTTTATGGGAAGACTTGATTTTGATCCAGTCAGGTACAACAGAACTTATGCAGTTATATAAGTGCTTGTACAGGGCATTTGTGTACACTTCTGAATAGCGATCATTGCTATCTGTAATTGCAGGTGGTATGAAGCTTTTTAAACCATCACTTAGTAGGCTGTAATTAGCTTTGGTGAAGTTTTTTTTTTTATAATTTTTGTTCCTATGAGGGTGTCTGTTCCATTAGTTACTTCAAACAAGACTGATTTGTGGTCTGACCTAACCAGGGAGGGCATCATGCATAGGGAAGTATGGTGACCCCCCCCCCATTTTGTTGAGTACTATGTCCAGAACATTAGAGCACCTAGTGGGGATGCAGACTATATGTTGCAGAGCAATTGTAAGTCCAGGAACCTCTGGGAAAGTGTGTTTTTGCTGATATATGTCCCCCAGTCTATTGAAGGATAGTTGAAATTTCCCATGACTAAGGTATTGGGCTGGATGGTGTGGGATTCCAGTAGGTAGTGTGCTTATCCTGGTTCATGGTGGGGTATCTATAGCTAGCAATGATGTGGTATGGTACTTTCTCAATAGTTAATTGGACATGGAGTAGTTCGAGAGACTCATGCCATTTGACCAGTCTCGAAATGTATTTGGTTTTAATGAAGATGGATAAACCTCCACCTTCGGTTCTTTCACATTCATTTTGAGGTCTGAATGTGTAGAAGCCATTGTAGCTTTGCATGGCTAGGGTACTCTCAGGGGCCTTGAACCATGTCTCATTAACTGCATGGATGTCAACATCCTCCAAGGTGAGGATGGCTTCCAGGATGTGCAGTTTCATGTTTAAACTCCTAGCATTAAGCAACATGACCCTGAGTTTGTCTCAGTTAGATTTTGTTACATTGGAAAATGTGTTATTTTTACATTGCCTAAAAAAAGGCACCTTTGCCAGTATTCAAAATCCAAGGGGGGACAGGTGCAGACTATATCTAGAAAAGCAGCAAGGTCTGTCAAGCAAATCCTCCCAGGCTGACAGATACTGGATCCCCCTGCACTGGCACCAGAAGCTAAGCCAATTGTTGAAGTAATCTTTTTTGTTTATATTGTGACATGTGTATCTTCTCTCTGTCTTATCTGGGTTTAACCACTGTGAAAAGAAGCAAGCAGTGTTTCAGTGATGGCATTTTGAGCATCAATAAAATGTCCAGCAACAAACAATAGGGATTCAGTTGTTTCAAATGAAATATTTCTGAATTTATATACACAGCATGATGCCATAACCAAGAGTGCTGGTGGTACCGAAGACCATGACTAGGACCACCAGGCACAATAAGCACTCAGACTAAGAAGAATAAGTGTAATATCTGATGGTCTCCATCTATAGCAGCAGAGATTAGGGAGAAGTAGAATTTAGAATAGGGTCCACTTAAAGTATATTGGCCGTGTTCTGAGGCAAGTGTAAGTAACACACATTTGCAGTTAGGTATAACCTGCTTACCTTATACAATACTAAATTATACAGTTTTTGATGCAAAAGGATATAAGTTTTGCATTTTATTTAGTTGGTCAGGACTGCTGCTAGCATATTTTTCTCAGAGTTGAAAACCCCTGTCATGACATTATAAAAAAGACTGAACCCACAATGCCTCACTAGCTAAATGAATGTATAGACTACTGTATTTCCATACTAAATGCATCAGTAGTACTTTCTTATTTCACAGAAAGACAAGTTGCCCACAATTTCTTGCAGATGGAACACCTTACACTGAAAATGAATGTGTAATGATGCAGTAGTGAAATAATGTAAATTAAAAGCTGTTCATCTAAAGAGGTATATATTTTTTGTTACCCATATAAATTGTTTGCAGATCTTTGCTCATTACTTCCCATATCATTTTTGTGGGTGTGGCTATAAAAAACTGAGTAAGCAGTGAAAATAAAAAAATCAAAGAGCTCACTGTAATCTTGATTTTTTACTAAATCATCTGTGACTATATTGTGAGAAGTATAAGCATAGATGAAATCAATTGCAAAACAAAGATGCTTCCAAACACGACAAATGCAATTTAAAGAATAAACTGGAGGTTATAGTTAATTAATGGCAGCTAGGAGTAGTCACCAATTTAAGGCAGGTTTAACAGCAATATGGCAGAAGTCAGTGAAGCCAGTGGAGTTTCCAGTGTTCCTAGTTCCAAAGGATTCTGGAGGGTATTCATGAGTAATGCACTGAGGAGGCAGAAGCAAGTAGCTCTGAATCAAGCAGTCATTAACTGGCAGTGTGGAAGCTCTGATAGTATAACAGTTGAGTCATATTTTTCAGGTAGAAGAGGCAAGCCACAGGAGTTGCTTTGTTCCACCAAAACTGAGTCATATGTTCCACAAAGGAGTGGTGATCTGAGACATTGCTTTATTCATCCATAAACATATTGCCTATGCGACTTTTTATTTAGAAAACATTTTGTAACAAAAGTTTAGGTTTCCATAGACCTTTGTTCAGCAAAGACATTTTGGATTAAGACACAATTTGTGTATCAAAGTTCTGACTTTCTTGTGCCAGAGAGACTTATCTGCCTTAAAACTCAGACAACTTTATACCAGAATGCTGTGCTTGTGAGTCTATTATGAGCTATACTCAGAGGCATATAGCAAGAACATATGTGCATTTGTCTCATTCTGAAGTCTGGTCTAATCACCTGGGCAAGTCTTAGTGGAAGAGACTTGTAACCCCCTTTACTTGTCCGAGTCTTTCAGGCTTACTTATAAACATGTTCCAGTTCAACTCCTGAAGAAAGAGAGAGAGAGAGAGAGAGATTTTGCATTTAATTTTTATTCCTGTACTCACAGGTATAGCTAGCTAGCACCTGGTATAAAGAAGCAAAAAAAAGTCCTCTGGTTCTCTCTTCAGACTTGAAGAGGAGTAAAAAATAAATCCATTCTTCTTTCCTTTTAAACAGTTTGTGTCACACAGTGAACACTAAAGCACTTCAGTTCTGACAGCAAGCTGATGCAATATAGATATCCATTTCTGAATGCCAGTAATGCACTGTAGACTAATTAGCATCTGCAGGTCGAGAAAGCCTAATACTTTTCACCTGGATCAGCTGCCCCCTTTACCCCACTCTAGCTAGCTTATGCTTTTGCTAAAGTTTGAATTGAAGACCAAGCTGCTAATAAGTCTATCAGTACTTTTCCAATTAGCCAAACAAAGCGCTAGGAGGGTGGTTATTCTACTTAAAAGAAAATATTTTAAAAATGCAACATGTTTTAAGTTCCAGTAGTTATTATATTTCAATTTATAAAGAAAATATGAAGGAGCCATGCCTGGAGATTCTTAAATAAATTTAATTGAGTGCTTTCATCTCACAATGGAAACTTCATCAGAATAAAATTCAAGTAAAACCAACCCAACTTATATCCCTACAAACAATCATGTAATTGCTTACATCATTCTTTCTTTAAAGAGAAACCACTTCCCAAAGATTACACTACAAAACAGTACATTACAATGATACTACTTAATAATATTGGATACTTATCCTGATAAAAACTATAAGTATATATATATATATATATATATATATATATATATATAAAATATATACAGAAAAAAAGAAAAAACATTTCCGTTTACATGAAACCTTCAGCTTTTAGCCTTAAAATAGAGCTTATAGAGATGGTACTGTTCAAACCTGGAGAGTGATCTAATTCGATCTAATTTGCCATCTTAATTCCAAAAAAATCATTAAGCGGACCTCCTCTATCCCCTAATACCATCTGCAATAGGATAATAATTTTAAAATCAT
This sequence comes from Protopterus annectens, assembly GCF_019279795.1. Classification (NCBI taxonomy): domain Eukaryota; kingdom Metazoa; phylum Chordata; order Ceratodontiformes; family Protopteridae; genus Protopterus; species Protopterus annectens. The sequence goes on along the minus strand of NC_056735.1, from coordinate 927,710,616 downwards.
GACCTTCATTAATAAGAATATGTGCTGCTAAGGAATTTTTCGTATCTTGTCTACTTATGTCATAATAGTGTTGCTAGACCCTGCTTCTAAGAGAATTCATGGTCTTCCCTATGTAAAACCCTGGAAACTTGGAACACAAGACAAGATATACTACTGCTTTACTGCTGCAGGACAATTTTGTTTTTATGCACATACTTTCAATAATTTGATATATCTACCTCTTTACACTCAGTCATGTATTTACATTGTAGGCAGAAACCACACTTCATCATTCCTCCCACTTCACCATTGTCCTTTATTGATTTCTCTAACATGTGTTTAAGGGTGATGTCCTTATTGTAGACAATTCTATGGTATGGCCCTACCAGCTCCAAGTAATCTTGGCTAGTGCCAAACAAGTTCCGGTTATGGTGTAGTATTTCACTAATATCTTGAAATTGTTTGTTAAAGCTAAAATTGGCAGATTTTCTGAAACTAGTACCTTCTGTCCTTATTACTTTTTCTTGTATACCACACCCTTTACCAAGCAATGGGGAAAAAAATCCCCTCCTTCCTTTTTTAACCACTTCTTGTAAGGTATTGTCAACGAAGTCCTGGGGGTAACCTCTTTTTACTAACATGTCCTTCAAAATGTTAGTTTGTTGTAAAACTTCCTCCCACTCGGATATCATCCTTGCAAGCCAAACCCCCTGCCCCTTAACCAGGTATTTCTTCTGATGTAAAGGGTGACAATTATCATAATGTAAAAGGGTGTTAGAGTAGGTGGGTTTTCTAAAAATTGTTGTTCTAAAACCCTTTATATCTTTGTCTTTACAAATGGTGATGTCCAAGTAGTTCAATGCCTCATATCCTATTGTATGGGTCAATTCTAAAAAAGCAGTACTTTCCTTAATAAAACCCATGAAGGCCCTCAATTCCTCTTCATCACCATTCCATAAAATAATAATGTCATCCAAATAATGACCATAATATTTCCAACATTTGATAAAGGTACTTTTGAAAACAAATTCCCTTTCCCAGAAGGCTAAAACAATGTTGGCAAATATTGGGGCACAAATTGCGCCCATTGCTACCCCCTTTCATTGTTTAAAAAGCTGTTCTTCAAATACAATAATATTAGTATCAACTACTAATTCCAAAAGAGTTCTGATTGTTAAAATACAATCATGCCTAATTTGTGTATGTTAACAAAGATATGAGTAAAACCGTTCGATACCTATATCATGGGGTATTACAGAAAATAGGTCTCTGATATCAATGGTAACAAAGAAAACTTTGTCGTTATACATATTATTATTCATTTTGCTTAGGAAAATCCCAGGAATCTTTGATAATCAATGGGCATTCCTTTGATACATTCTTCAGTTGGCCATCTAAAAACCTGGCGATGAAATATGTCTTAGATGTTTTTGCATCTACTATCGGTCTTAAAGAGGGGTCAACAAGTTCTTTGTGTATCTTTGGGATTCCAAAGATTTTTGGTATTTTAGGGCATTTCACTTCCATGAACTGATGTTCCTCCAAATTTATCTGCCTGTTCAATAATAATTCTTCTAACATGATGTCAACCTTCCTGTATAATATATTTTTTTCATTTAAGCTGATTTCACAATAGGTGTCTGTGTATAGTAACGTAAACATTTTATTAATATAAGTGTTTGTGTTCATGATCACCATGATGATGGGTTGGGAGGGTGGCCTAATGGTTAAGGTGTTTGTCTTACAAGCACAAGGAGCAGGGTTTGAGTCTCACAAGGGATAATTGGCTAAGTTTAAAATGGCTCGTAAGGGCAGTTAGCTTAGTACTAATCTATGAACCTATGATCCAGCCCTCCCCCTTTATCCGGCTTCATAACTCTGATCTCTTATTATTAAATATTTCCCCCACCAGTCTCATTTCTTCCCTGTCCATATTATCCCCCCTTGCTGTGTGCACTCCTTTAACCTTAAATAACTTTTGTATATCATCTTCACACATTTTTTCAAACGTTTGCACTACAGGGTGTAAGGCAGGATTAAAAAGACTAGTTTTTACATACTTCATAATCAGTAGGACCCAATTCTGCATCCTTAAAATGGAAATAAAAATTGAACTTTCTAGTATATAATTTTAAATTTATTAACACATCGGTCAACATTGCATTCTTACTGAGAACAAAGAATAACCCTTTATCAAAAACATCAGCAATCCTACCACCAAATGTAATATCACTATAATTGTAAATATTGAAATCACCATGTGCATTGCTTAATATAGTGTATGGAGACTCACTGACCACATTTAGTTCATAGTTTAATACATTTTCCCCTTCCCTCTGTATGGCATAGGTTGTCCGTAGTTGTGGCTGTAATGTCCCGTGCCACCTCTCCGATTCTTTAGCCACTCGGACATCCTCAGAGGGGGGGGGGCGTTCTAAAGGGTCTAAAGTGAATTCTGTCTTCATCCAAAACATTATTATAATTAATATTGCCTTGTTCATCATAGTCGTCATTCCTTACATATCTATTTTGTCCCAAAGGGGGTAGGGGGTATGCCCTATGTTGTGCATATTCCTTTTCATCCCTAATAAGTTTACTGTCTTTCCTTTTCTTTAGTTCAGTAATGTATGAATCAACTCTTTGGAACAAACTGAACTATTCCTATATATATGAGGGGGGTGAAGAAGAGGTAGAGAACTTTATAACAGATATGCATAGAAATCCCTTTGGTCTTGCTTTTGATGGACTTCAAAAAGGGAATAAAGTTGTATATCTCGATCTTGATTTGGAAGGCATGGAAGATGGGAGTATTTCGTCCAATATCCATAGGAAATTTGTGGATGGTAACCAATATCTACATGCCACCAGTTGTCACCCCCCCCCCATGTGTTAGAAGCTTTACCATTTGGAGAATTGGCACGTGTTTCATGATTGTGTAGTGATAAGAATGAATTGGTGAAAGAGATGGAAAGAACTAACCAAATGTTTTTATATAGGGGCTGTGACCCAGATAATTTGGAAAAGGCTCACATTAGAATAATGAGAAAGTTAGATATGGAGGGTGAGGTATATTTAAATAAAAGAAGGAATAAACACCATAATAGTAGTTTTTTTGAAGAGAATAAGGGGAAAGGAGATGCTATTTATTATGTAACAGTGTATAATATAAAAAGTGAGGAAATAAAAGCTTTAATAGAGTATTATTGGAAATATCTGTTGGGAGACAAAGCTTTGGCAAATATTCTTCCTTATAAACCATTTTTTTTTCTTACAAAGGGGGTAGAAATTTAAAGGACATGGTGGTACATGGTAAATTTTCCATGCCAAAAATAACAATACAGAGAACCATCTTGAGTCGAGGTACAACGTGCTGCAATAGATGCAGTATTTGTAACAATATTGTTAATACATTTAAGAATATAAATGGGGTTAAATTTGAGCCTAGAGATACATACACATGTAGAAGTAGAGGGGTAATATATGCATTAAAATGCCCATGTGAACTTTATTATATAGGGGAAACTAAGAGAGGATTTCATGTCAGAGTCATGGAGCATATAAGAGATGTTAAAAATAACAGAGAGGATAAAATAATTGCTGCACATTTTAGGATGTTTCACAATAGTAATGGGTCCCTGTTACATGGCACTGTTTTAGAGACTGTAAAATGTTTAAGTATGGATGAAAATGTATTAAAACAAAAATTACTATATAAAAAAAGCATTTTTATTTTAAAATACAAAACTATGATACCTAATGGTCTTAATAATGAATTAAATTGGAAGTGTCTGCTTTATGATAAACTGCTGTGTAATTAGTAGACATGTGCTGCTAATTGAATGTAGTATATAAGAAAGTTTGGTTTGCAATTTTACTGTTTGATATTCCTTAAAGGTGGAAACACCGAAGCGCTAGAATAAACGAAATTTGGTTTTCCTGGTTGTCCTTTTCATCATAGTCGGTGGTTTGTGGTCAGAGTTGTTTTATATTGTGGAGAAGAGGAGAATTTGTGGTCTATATTTTGAAATATTCCTATTGTTTGGACTCAACAATCTATGCAGTGCAGGAGGAAGGGAAAAATGTACTAAATTATGAGCTAAATGTGGTCGATGAGTCTTCTTACAGTATATTAAGCAATGTATGTGGTGAGTTCAATATTTACAATTATAGTGATGTTACATTTGATGGCAGGATTACTAATTTTTTTGATAAAGGGTTATCCTTTGTTACCAGTAAGAATGTAATGTTGGATGATGTGTTAATAAATTTAAAATTGTATACTAGAAAGTTACATTTTTATTTCCATTTTAAGGATGCAGACTTGGGTCCTACTGATTATGAAGTATGTAAAAACTAGTCTTTTTAATCGTGCCTTACACCCTGTAGTGAAAACTTTTGAAAAAATGTGTGAAAATGATATACAAAAGTTGTGACCAATCCCAAACGGGACTAATAAACCAAACGAAAATAATAAAAAACAGCCACTGAGGACGAAACAGTGTATGAACGGTGATAAGTTTAATAACACAACAAGCAAATCACTAAGCGCTTTCACCAGAAAATACTGGCTTCTTCAACATTTACAACCTTTGATATGTACTGCTTGTATTTATGTAATGAAGGTGAATGTTAATATTTAACAAATAGAGTGTAAGAACATGGAGGTAGTTCATTATGTGTATGGTTTGTACTTCCTCTTTAAATGAAGAGAAACCACTTGCATTTGGGTTAGTTACACTTGTGGTAGATTGGTTATAAAACTTTTTAGTTGCACCTATCAGCATATGATTGATAGTATAAATGTGACTTATTTTATTTGTTAGAATCACTCTGAAGAAGCCAGTATTTTCTGGTGAAAGCGCTTAGTGATTTGCTTGTTGTGTTATTAAACTTGTTATCACCGTTCATACACTGTTTTTGTCCTCAGTGGCTGTTTTTTATTATTTTCGTATGATATACAAAAGTTATTTAAGGTTAAAGGAGTGCACTCAGCAAGGGAGGATAATATGGACAGGGAAGAAATGAGACTGGTGGGGGAAATATGTAATAATAAGGAGATCAGAGTTATGAAGCCGGATAAAGGGGGCAGGCTGGTGATCATGAACACAAACACTTACATTAATAAAATGTTTATGTTACTATACACAGACACCTATTGTGAAATCAGCTTAAATGAAAAATAATATATTATACAGGAAGGTTGACATCATGTTAGAAGAATTATTATTGAACAGGCACATAAGTTTAGAGAAACATCAGTTCATGGAAGTGAAATGCCCTAAAATACCAAAAATCTTTGGAATCCCAAAGATACACAAAGATCTTGTTGACCCCTCTTTAAGGCCGATGCACAAGCCAGTGCATTTCTTTGTGCCGGTCCCAAGCACAGATAAATGGGGAGGGTTGCGTCAAGAAGGGTATCCGGCGTAAAACTTCACCAAAACTTTTCATGCAGTCACCAGTTACTATTTACATACTGGATCGGTCGAGGCCTGGGTTAACAATGACTGCCACCAGTACTGTTAGTCAACAGGGTGCTGGCGGAAATTGGGCTACTGTTGTCCGAAGGAGGAGAAGAGGCAGAAGGCATGGCCGAAGGTAGGAAGAGAGGAGAAAGTCTAGGACTGTGGTAGTGAGGGTCGAAACTTTGAATGTTGGTAGTATGACTGGTATAGGGAGAGAGCTAGCTGATATGATGGACAGAAGAAGGTTGGTATATTGTGTGTGCAAGAAACCAGATGGAAGGGGAGTAAGGCTAGGTGCATCGGCGGTGGGTTCAAATTGTTTTATCATGGTGCGGATGAGAGGAGAAATGGCATAGGAGTTATTCTGAAGGAACAGTATGCAAAAAGTGTTTTGGAGGTGAAAAGAGTGTCTGATAGAGTGATGTTTATGAAGATGGAAATTGATGGTGTAATGATGAATGTTGTTAGTGCATATGCTCCGCAAGTTGGGTGTGCAATGGATGAGAAAGAAAAATTTTGGAGTGAATTGGATGTAGTGGTAATGACTGTACCCACGGGTGAGAGAGTGGTGATTGGTGCAGATTTCAATGGGCATGTTGGTGAAGGGAACAGAGGGGATGAGAAAGTGATGGGTAGGTATGGTGTTAAACAAAGGAATACAGAAGGTCAGATGGTAGTGGATTTTGTGAAAAGGATGAACATAGCTGTGGTGAATACGTATTTTAACAAGAGGGAGGAGCATAGGGTGACATACAAGAGTGGAGGAAGATGCACACAAGTGGATTATATCTTATGTAGGAGGGCCAGTTTGAAAGAGATTGGAGACTGTATAGTGGTGACCAGAGAAATTGTAGTTAGGCAGCATAGGATAGTGGTTTGTAGGATGACGTTGGTGATCAAGAAGAGGAGGAGGAGTGTGAGGGCAGCACCAAGGATCTAATGGTGGAAATTGAAAAAGGGTAATTGTGAGGTGGAGTTCAGTGATGAGTTAAGGCAGGCACTGGGTGGCAGTGAAGAGTTACCAAATAGCTGGGTAACTACAGCAGAGCTAGTAAGGGAGACGGCTAGAAAGGTGCTTGGTATCACATCTGGACAGATGAAGGACGACAAGGAGACATGGTGGTGGAATGAGGAAGTACAGGAGAGTATACAGAGAAAGAGGTTGGCAAAGAAGAAGTGGGATTGCCAGAGAGATGAAGAAAGTATACAGGAGTATAAGGAGATGAGGTGCATGGCAGAGAGAGAGGTGGTGAAGGCTAAGGATAAGGCATATGAAGAGTTGTATGAAAGGTTGGACACTAAGGAGGGAGAAAAGGACCGGTACCAACTGGCTAGACAGAGGGACCGAGCTAGGAAAGATGTGCAGCAGGTAAAGGTGATAAAGGATAATGAGGGAAACATACTCACAAGCGAGGAGAGTGTGTTGAGGAGAAGGAAAGAGTACTTTGAGGGGTTGATGAATGAAGAGAATGAGAGGGAGAGAAGGTTGGATGATGTAGGGATAGTGAATCATGAAGTGCAATGGATTAGCAAGGAGGAAGTAAGGATAGCTATGAAGAGAATGAAGAATGGAAAGGCTGTTGGCTCAGATGACATACCTGTGGAAGCATGGAGGTGTTTAGGTGAAATGGCAGTGGAGTTTTTAACCAGATTGTTTAATGAAATCTTGGAAAGTGAGAGGATGCCTGAGGAATGGAGAAAAAATGTTTTGGTACCGATTTTTAAGAATAAGGGTGATGTGCAGAGCTGTAGTAACTACAGAGGGATTAAACTGATCAGTCACAGCATGAAGTTATGGGAAAGAATAGTGGAAGCAAGGTTAAGAAGGGACATGATGATTAGTGATCAGCAGTATGATTTCATGCCAGGAAAGAGCACTACAGATGCGATGTTTGCTCTGAGAGTGTTGATGGAGAAGTACAGAGAATGTCAGAAGGAGTTGCATTGTGTTTTTGTAGACTTAGAGAAAGCATATGACAGGGTGCCTAGAGAGGAGTTGTGATATTGTATGAGGAAGTCAGGAGTGTCAGAAAAGTATGTAAGAGTGGTACAGGATATGTACGAGGGTAGTGTGACAGCGGTGAGGTCTGCGGTGGGAGTGACGGATGTGTTTAAGGTGGAGGTGGGGTTACATCAAGGATCAGCTCTGAGCCCTTTCTTATTTGCAATGGTGATGGACAGGTTGACAGACGAGATCAGACAGGAGTCCCCATGGACTATGATGTTTGCAGATAACATTGTGATTTGTAGTGAGAGTAGGGAACAGGTGTAGGAGACCCTGGAGAGATGGAGATATGCTCTAGAGAGAAGAGGAATGAAGGTCAGCAGGACTAAGACAGAATATATGTGTGTGAATGAGAGGGAGGATAGAGGAATGGTGAAGATGCAAGGAGTAGAGGTGGCGAAGGTGGATGAGTTTAAATACTTGGGGTCAATAGTTCAGAGTAATGGTGAATGTGGAAGAGAGGTGAAGAAGAGAGTACAGGCAGGATGGAGTGGGTGGAGAAGAGTGTCAGGAGTGATTTGTGACAGAAGAGTACCTGTAAGAGTGAAAGGGAAGGTCTACACGAGGGTAGTGAGACCAGCTATGTTATATGGGTTGGAGACAGTGGCATTAACAAAAAGGCAGGAGTTTGAGCTGGATGTGGCAGAATTAAAGATGTTAAGATTTGCACTGGGTGTGATGAGGGTGGACAGGATTAGGAATAAGTATATTAGAGGGTCAGCCCAGGTTGGAAGGTTTGGAGACAAAGCCAGAGAGGCACGATTACATTGGTTTGGACATGTGCTGAGGAGGGATTCTGAGTATATTGGGAAAAAGATGCTAAGGATGAAGCTACCGTGTAACAGGAAAAGAGGAAGGCCTAAAATAAGGTTTATGGATGTGGTGAGAGAGGACATGCAGATGGTTGGTGTGACAGAGCAAGATGCAGAGGACAGGAAGAAATGGAAACAGGTGATCTGCTGTGGCGACCCCTAATGGGAACAGCCGAAAGAAGATGATGAGTAGATGCAAAAGCATCTAAAACATATTTCATCACCAGGTTTTTAGATGGCCAACTGAAGAATGTATCAAAGGAATGCCCATGGATTATCAAATATTCCTGGGATTTTCTAAGCAAAATGAATAATAATATGTATAACGACAAACTTTTCTTTGTTACCATTGATATCAGAGACCTATTTTCTGTAAAACCCCATGATATAGGTATCGAACGGTTTTACTCATATCTTTGTCAACATACACAAATTAGACATGATTGTATTTTAACAATCAGAACTCTTATGGAATTAGTTCTTGATACTAATATTATTGTATTTGACGCTTTTTAAACAATGAAAGGGGGTAGCAATGGGTGCCATTTATGCCCCAATATTTGCCAACATTGTTTTAGCCTTCTGGGAAAGGGAATTTTATTTTAACAGTATCTTTATGAAATGTTGAAAATATTATGGTCGTTATTTGGATGACATTATTATTTTATGGAATGGTGATGAAGAGGAAATGAGGGCCTTCCTGGGTTTTATTAAGGAAAGTACTGATTTTATTAGAATTGACCCATACAATTGGATATGAGGCAGTGAACTACTTGGACATCACCATTAGTAAAGACAAAGATATAAAGGGTTTTAGAACAACAATTTTTAGAAAACCCACCTACTCTAACACTCTTTTACATTATGATAGTTGTCACCCGTTACATCAGAAGAAATCCCTGGTTAAGGGGCAGGGGATTTGGCTTGCAAGGATGGTGTCCAAGTGAGAGGAATTTTTACAACAAACTAACATTTTGAAGGACATGTTAGTAGGAAGAGGTTACCCCCAGGTCTTTGTTGACAATACATTACAAGAAGTGGTTGAAAAAAATCAGAGAAGATTTCTTTCCCCATTGCTTGGTAAAGGGTGTGGTATACAAGAAAAAAGTAAGAAGGACAGAAGGAACTAGTTTAAGAAAATCTGCCATTTTTAGCTATAACAAGCAATTTCAAGATATTAGTGAAATACTGCAACATAACTGGAACTTGTTTGGCACTAGCCAATATTATTTGGAGCTGGTAGGGCCATACCACAGAACTGCCTACAGAAAGGACATCACCCTTAAAAATATGTTAGAGAGATCAATAAAGGACAATGGTGAAGTGGGAGGAATGATGAAGTGTGGTTTCTGTCTACAATGTAAATACATGATTGAGGGTAAAGAGGTAGATATATCAAATTATGGAAAGTATGTGCATAAAAAGGAATTTTCCTGCAGGGATAAGGCAGTAGTATATCTTGCATTGTGCTCCAATTGTCCAGGGTATTATATATGGAAGATCATTAATGCTCTTAGAAGCAGTGTCTATCGACACTACTATGACATAAGTAGACAAGCTATGAAAAATGCCTTAGCAGCACATATTGTTATTAATGAAGGTCACAATTTTAAATTTATTATCCTAGAGCAGGTGGTACTAGGGAATAGAGGAGGTCCACTTAATGATTTTTTGGAATTAAGAGAATTAAGATGGCAAATTAGATTGAATGCCACAGAACCTCCAGGTTTGAACAGTACCATCTCTATAAGCTCTATTTTAAGGCTAAAAACTAAAGGTTTCATGTAAATGGAAATGTTTTTCTTTTTTCTATTTTAGTTGAATAATGTTCTAGTTGAATAATATTTGAATGTTTGTTATATTAAAACATAGATATATATGCATATAGTTTTTATCAGGATATATATCCAATATTATTAAGTAGTTTCATTGTAATGTACTTGTTTTGTAGTGTAATGTTTGGGAAGTGGTTTCTCTTTAAGGAAAGAATGATGTAAGCAATTACATGATTGATTGTAGAGATATAATTTGGGTTGGTTTTATTTGAATTTTATTCTGATGAAGATTCCATTGTGAGACGAAAGTGCTCAATTAAATTTATTTAAGTGTCTCCAGGCATGGCTCCTTCATATTTTCTTTATTGGTTTGATATTTCAATTTATGTTTGCAAAGACTTGCCAGTTTTGTGTTTACTTTAACAAGACATTTAGTTTTGCAAAATATGGTTGTGTCTGCTGCCTCTGCTTCTTGCAACTAGTGGAGGCAGTTGACAGCTAACAATTATTCCATCTGTTACTGTCATAAGTATAAGTGATTATTCCCCATTTCAAATAAAGCAGTTAATGTGTGTGATGCCCACCACTGCTACACATCAATATGTGTCATACCCACACTGGGCCAGTAAACAAGGAGCCTGAATCCTCACCACTGACACTGAAGAGGGAGACATGCACTTGGGAAAACAAATGGATACACTCAGTATTTCCATATGCAGAACTGTCTGCCTCAAGTACAATTTCCATTAAGAACACACACACAGGGAACCCACTCAGCCTGGGGTCTGGATGTTTGTATATCTGTCTCCCACCAGGTCCCCAATAAGACTCCCCTCCCGTACAGGTGTACGGTTAGGTCCTCAGCCAAGTGTCCAAGTGAAGTACTCTAGTACCTTCTCTGTAAACCCAGTGCTCCATGTCCCTGCCCCAAGTAGATGACACACACACACTCTAAGATTTAATTTTCACACACACACACACACACACACACACACACACACACACACACACACACACACACCTGGGAAAGGCTGGTGCAGATTACTTGCTCTACCAACTTTGCCCAGATAATAAGATAGTTATCACTGCCACCAGTCAGTTACTATAAGGCTCTTAAAAGGCTATCCAATTATGTTTTGTATAATTAATACTAATACAAATGGTAGTAGTTCACCAAGATGGCTACACCTTCTGGAGTGGCCCACACAGTGTCACCAAATAAATATTATTACTCTCAAAGGTTAAGTACTTTCTACAAGGATCAGCCACAATAAACATTTTAAATATATTTAATAACAAATAGGTTCATAGGAGCCTATATAAACCTAGCTAAAACATTTCCCTGGCTTCTGCCACCCAAGAAAATTATTTCCTGTGCCCCTGTCAAGCAGTGCCGCAGAAGTGATCCCTGAGGTGAATTTTCTATTTCCCATCCAGTCAATATTTTTCATAGAGAGGGCCAATGAGGAGCTTTGCTTGACATGAATGGGTAGTTTGTTCCAGAGAATGGGAAGTCTCTGGGACAGGACTCTATCTCTCTAGTATATTCTGTTTATTGTGGTGACAAGGTTTAGGTCCCTGAAGCATGTGGTACAGAGGGATTCGGATTTCTTTAAGTGTAGCATGTCCAACAGCTGTGGGTTTGACATAGCTTTGTATGTTAGGCAGAGATCGTCTCTGAGTAGGCAATATGTGACAGAGTAGAGCTGGAGTTCTTTGAGACAGTCTGCATATGGCATCCATTTGAGGCTGGTAATCCCATTAGTGAGGTATTTCTGTAGCCTTTCCCAATTGTTGTAGGTGTCTTGTGTTATATATGCCAAACGGGGCATTTTACTCTACAATGGATCTGATGAGGGATGAGTAGAGAGGAACAATGACCTCCTTTTTTTCTAGAGGAGAACCCTTTTGTGATGAGGTGTGCCACACAGAAGGATCTCCTAACTACTCTGGTGATGTGGTTATCAAAGGAGGGACTACTGCCCACCTATGTACCCAGGTCTCTTATCACACTTTCGGTGTTTAGTGAGCTACTGCCTATGTGGTAGTTCATGGGTACCGAGTTTTTCCCAAAGGGGATGACATTGCCCTTCTTGGTATTGAGCCTGATGCCATGACTTTGACACCAAGCATCTGTCTCTGTGAGGCCCTTTTGTAGAATGTCAACATCATTAGGTGATTCTATTATGACTTCCAGTTTGCAGTCATCTGCAAACTTTGTTAGCCAAAGACCTTCTGTGTTGGCCTGCACTTCAGAGAAGTAGATGCCGAACAGAAGAGGACCCAGGATGGAACCCATGACATGATCTACCTTTTACAAACCCAAACTGAGTGTGGTCTGTGGTTTGGAGGTTACCTATGTTTTTGATTATAAGCTCCAAGATGATACATTCCATGGCCTTGTAGACCAGGCTCATCAGGCTAATGTGGCAGCAGTTTCTGGGGTCTGTGGTGACACCCACTTTGTAGAGTGGGATAAACATCACTGTGCACCATTCAGTAGGCACATAGCCTGAGGTGAGGCTATGACTTGAACATGGTACTTAGGTGGGCTGCCAGTTCATTCTGTAGTTCATGCAGTATGCAACCTGGGATGTTGTCTGGTCCCATGGATGCTGTGTTCTTGGCTTTCTAGGGTGCGTTCTTTGTTTGTTCATCTGTAATTACAGGAGCTTTGCATTCTTCCAGTATTAAGATTGGCCCTTTGGAGGGTGAGAGGGGGGTAAAGTTAGCACTGAACCTATCTGCCAGAATGTTGGCAATATTGGTTGGTTCTGTTTATTTAGTGTCATTGTGCTGTAGCTCAGAGTAGATATGAGTGTTGCCATTGAGATTCTTGACATAGCTGTAGAATGCTTTGTGGTTGTCTTTGGAATCAGTGTTGATTTTATTTTCATAACTGGCTTTGGAGGATTTTATGAGGGATCTCAGTTTCTTGCTGAGGCTTACCAGGGAGTTCCTCCAATCTTGGGATTTTTCTCTTTTTTGTAACAGCTTCTTCCTTCTGTTGTAGAGTTTGTTTATGGCAGGGGACCACCAGATTGGCTTCCTGTTTTTGGAGGATAGTGTCTTGCTTCTGTTGGGGTTGGCATGATCCATGCACTGGTGTATGTGCTTATACAGTGCATTTGTGTAAGATTCAGCAGTCATACCTCTATATTCCATCTGCATGGGTGTCATGAAGTTTGACACTTCTGTCTTAAGAAGCATGAAGTTGGCTTTGGAGTAGTTTTTGATGGTGGTTTCCTTAATGGGTGGTGGGGGTGTGATATGGATGTCTAGGGTGATTAGTTTATGGTCGGATTCGACCAGCAAGAAGTTGACCTCTGGCATGGAACACCAGTTACCCATACTGGTAATGACCAGATCCAGGATTTTGCTGCCTCTGGTGGGGGGTTGGACAAGTTGATCCAAGGCATTGCAATTTATGAATTCCAGAAAACATTGAGCGAATGAGTTGGTACATGAGTAGTTTTCCCTTTTGATAATGGGGTAGTTGAAATCACCCATAATTAAGGTATTGGGTTGTACCTTAATATTTTCCAGTATATTAAGAAATGAAGAATTGGAATCCTGGGACATGGTGGTGGATCTGCAACAAGCTACAACCTGGATTGCAGTCTTGCCCAGTGTTGGTTGCACTTGGATAATTTTGGATGCATTATGTTGAGCAACTAGCCTGGAGGTGTGGATATCCTTAATGAATATGACATGCCTCCACCTTTAGTGTGTTGGTCCAGGTTAGGTGGCCGAAAGCTGTGGTATGAATTATAGCCTGATAATGCATGGGGTGCTCTCTGGAGCCTTGAACCAGGTCTCTGTCACTGCCAAATGTTGATGTTCTCCATTTTAAGGAGTGCCTCAGGTGAATGCATTTTGAGGTTTAAACATCTAGCATTGAGTAGCATTACCCTCAGAGTTTGCTTGCTTGTACCTGTTATGGTGATGAATTTGGCATTTAAACCTTGCCTAAAACAGGCACTGTAGGGGTGGAAATAGCCTTAGCCAGTATCTGGAATCCCAGGGGTGACTAGTAAGCATGTGCAAGTGCGTTTGCGCTGGGTTAGCTTCTCATTTGTTTAATCTGTGTTGGCAGTGCTTACCCTGCACATGTGCAGGTGTGTTTGTGCAGGGTTAAGCACTGCCAACACAGATTAAGCAAAGGAGAAGCTAACTGGGTGTAAGGCACTGTGACTGGAAGTTAGCAGTGTTTACCTCCGCACAAACCCATGTACAACTGCTTTAAAGTGCCTTAATCACACCGTATCCAATGGCTGGTGTTCTGCCCAGCAGTAAAACAAACAGCTTCTGCAAGGCTGGAACCCAGGGCCATACATATCATACACAAAATGATTTACCACTAAGCCATGCCAGATATGCATAAATCATATGTTGTCAGAAAAATAACCCCAGCCCAGTCATACAACAGTACAGAGAATGTATACCTACAGCTAAATGGACGTGAGTGTGCAAATATATTACTATCCAGATGGATACAACATATCTATAGATGTAGTCACATACATATATATATATATATATATATATATATATATATATATATATATATATACAGATATACATGAAAATGTCGACAACTACACATATATATGTCAACATCTATATGTCCACATATACACAGCAAGTTACATATATGTACGCAAATATATGTCTCTGTAGGTATATACGGACATAGTTAGAAATATGTAAGCAAATATATATACCCACAGAAGTATATATGGCCAGACATCTGTAGATAGCAATGGTAGATTAACAGAAACATATATGTCCACATGCACCATTAATGGGCTTGAGAGGCCCCAAAAAATATACGTCTCATACGAATTGGCATACCCCCCGGCCAGCCAAACACGTCCGCCCTGCAATACACCACCAAGCTCATTGTACTATACTGTACGTTTCATTTAAATAGGGATTTAAGTTAGCCCTCTGCTATGTTTCCCATATTTACATCACATTCCCCTCTCCCCCACCCACTAGCCAGGCTGAGCAGTACAGGCCCATCCAACCCAGGCCATCCCTGATCCATACATTCATTACCCACAGTACTGCTTCCCCCCACCTGCTGCACACATGCAGCCACCATCCCTACCCTTGTTTACCAGTCTGTAACTATCACACCACCACACATTGCCACCCCTCCAACCCCCCCACTCAGGACCCATCCCGTATGTTGTCCCAACCTAAGTATCTTAGGTCTGGCACATGCCATAGTCCATGCACATAGCCATGGGTACCTATGTAACTCTGGGTGTAAAGTTTAATACCCAATGTTCGGGTTGTCCCACATGGGTCGAATGTTTTTCTGGTACTAACAATAGATTTCCCATGTGACTCTGTGTACACTAACTGATTTAGTTGTAGGTATCGCAAAGCATATGCGCACACAAGGTTGGTCGGTATGCACAAGAAACACAGTCTCCAGCTGTACCAGCCAATATTACAGGATATGTAGCTAAATATGTAGAGGTATGTGTGTATGTGTGTGTGTGTGTGTGTGTGTATATACCCATACCCATAAATAAATAGATATATACCTCTCCCACTCTATAGTACAAATGTATACATACATAGACAGACATATATATAAATACCCACATATAGATATATACATATGCTGATACCCATACATCCACATGTTGTTAGATATATATATATATATATATATATATATATATATATATATGTATATGTATATATACACACACCGCAATGTATATATATATATGTATGGGATCCAGACACATGCTCGACTAGCATATGTCTGAATCACAAAACATCAAACACATATACACAAAAGCGCTTAACATTGACAAGCACTTCACTGTATGTGTGCCTGTTTCATAGATTGGACTACAGTGCGGGTAAGGGGAAATTCCCTTTTCCCCACTGAAGTGTGATCTCGGAGTGAAAATAATAAAGTAGGGGGGTGGGGTTGCAGGGGGGTGAAGCCCCTCTTCAGAAACGTAGATTTTTTTTTGAACTACACAAATACGGAAGCGCCTTTCGATGTTAAGCTCTTTTGTGTATGTGTGTTCGATGTTTTATGATTCGGATATATATATATATATATATATATATATATATATATATAGCTATGATATGAGACAGCACATAAGAATGACATATGTTCACAGGTTGTGGCAATGGGGGTGAGGGGCCACATCAACAAATGTGTAACACGTGACATTACCACCCCAGGCAGACAGGGGGGAAACATACAAACACACAATGTAAACAATCCACTGCTCCCCAAAGCAGAGGCAGGATACAACCAGAGGGGGGGGGGGACACAGTGGACCCGCTAAGTCTAATCTTGGAACAGAGAGAGGAGCATCCCTTGCGGGACACCCCAAAAGTTGTCTTGTAATTGGATGCCGCCTGTGCAGTGACTTTTCAAGGCAGAGCATGTATGTACCCAGACTACAAGGGTGGAAAAGCCCGATGACCCATGGGTCGAGACAACGTACGAAATGGGTCCCGTGAAGTGGAGAGTGGGCAGTGTGTACTGGTGTGTTTAGACCCGACCTGCACCAAGAGTAAGGATGAGTGCTGTAGAGGAGGAGCGGGGGGGAACTATGGATATGAAATTATGGGCCTAGGCATGCAGATGTTGGCTGGAGTGTTTCTATTCAGACCGCCCAGGGATGTAAGCAATAGTGTGCATTGGGCAGCGCAGCCGCCTAACGAGCAGCCACTCCCGGTACGAGTCCCACTGCAGCACAGTCAATTTTACATGGCAAAGTACGGTATAACCAGATGTGTTGTTGCAAATCCCACTAAATAACACCAAAGAACACATGGTCGCAACACCCCACTGTAGGCATGTAAGGTATTATTGTTGTCCTCACCCCCACCCAGGGATGTGAGTGTACAAACCTACCTCCAAATGCAATGTATGTACACAGCTGTTGCTGTAGAAGAAATGGCCAGCTGTGGATCTTCCCGTCAACCTTCCTGCTCATCCCTGGACATTTCCCCTATCTGCCCCCTCTGTGTGCTCCATTAACACCACTTACCTACTGACCCCTGTTTCATTACTATTAATGTTCACAGTCACAAGTAGGTGACACTCTCTTCCCTAACTATATTTGCAGAATCTGGAACCCCCTACCCACATGTATTACCTCAACTGTCCCACATGACACATGTAAATAACACACGAAGGAACACCTCAAGCACACTTGGATCAGCGCATGCTCACCACTTAGTGAATCCCCCCTCAACTTACACTCCATACCCCTACAACAACTAGTGAAACCGACACCTCCTGTCCTGTCTCACATACAAATCCCAACATCCTGCAAACCATCCCTATTGCTCCCCCATCAATCAATCCAACGGCCTACTATACAGTTACAATGTCCCCCCATCTACCTACCTACCTACTCCTTCACTGTTCTCTTCTACTCTACCACACAGGTATGGCATAACTAAACCTAACCCAAATACCTGAGTGTAACCTATCCATAACTGTTAAACTGGAATCTAACTGCATCTTAAACTGTCCTTTGTCAACAGTCATACCTGACATAAGCATGTATAATACCGACATGTTAATGTGAACTAAGCATGAAGAATATGGTACGTAGCCATGTTAAGTCTGTTACTCTCTATGAATGTGTACACCTCAGTAGTACATGTAATGTGTAGCTGGGGTTTACTGTGGAGATCCACTCCCCGGGCTACCACTGACAATGGAGTAACATCCATTTGGATTGTACTGGACAACAAATGTGAACTAAATACATGAAGAGGTGTGGGGGTATGTGGCAGCAGACAAGGTTATGCCTGTTTGGGTGGTGGTAAGCAATGTCCACACTGGTTAAGCAATGTGGAGGCCAACTCAGTGTAAGACACTGTAACTGGAGGTCAGCAAAGCTGAGCCTCATGCAAACCAGTGCATAATCGCCTACACTTCCTGTACAGTGCCTTAGGCATTCTGTAGCCAACAGCACTCATCGTGCCCATTAACAAAATAATCTGCACTCCCACGTTCCAAACCCCCCCCCCCCCAACCTGCATACTATAGTCTAAGTGAGTTACCACTAAGGCATGGCAGATACATATTCAGCTGCTATTACAAATATATCTTCCAGCATAGTCATACAACAATATAGGAAATGTATGTAAGTATGTAGATTAATACCAGCAAATGTGTACATTGCTCAATTACAGTATTCCAAGCAGTATGTGTGTATCAATGAACAGTGCCTGTACAAACATACTGTGAGAACAGTAGTCTTGCATAATACTGAAGAGAAGAATAAAAAATGGTACACGCCATGGGGGCATGTGGGCATGCTTCATGCACAGAATGGCACATCTGGGGCATTGGTTCCACAGAACCGGGAGATGAGGCTGGCCTGGTGTGTGAGCAAACTGCTGCTTCTCAAACCCCTGGCAGGATGCTACCAGTGGTAGAAACAGTGTAGACCAGCAAAGTCTACTCATGACACAATAGGTCCGTCCATGGCGGGACGAACCAAACTACGTGAGTCACATAGACGTTTCCTACAGTATCAAAGGAGGATCAAGGAAAGACTCAAATGTACATGGACTAAATGGATGAAGAGCCTGCAGAAGCTTGGGTCGAGACAATAATGGAGGAGTACTGACTTGTGCAGAGAGGGAAATGTGTGGAGTTGTGGTATGGCTGGGCTATCAACTGGAGAATGGATGGATGCTGTGTACGTGGAGCTTGGAGGCCGGGGGAAGGAAACATGGGTATTACAATACAGTAGAAATATGCAAATGAAGCAGAACAGCAATAGTTTAGTGGGTAGAGCATCCGACCAATGAACAGGCATTCCCAGTTCGGGTCCCACTGTTGCACAGTCTATTTTACTTGGCAAAGCATGTTACGACCAATAGTTTTGTTGCAAAGCTCACTAAATAGATGAAATATATGAACTGGAGTACCGCAAGAAATGCACATGTGACGTATCAGTGTCAGACGGAATAAGGCACTAGTAAGCAGGTGTAAGCTCAAATAGGCAATAGTAGGCATATGTATGCACTAGTAAGTGGGCATAAGGCCTTACAACTGCTTTACAGTACCTTAATCACTCTGTATCTAACAGGCCTTTATCAGCCTGGCAACAAAATAAACAGCCATGCAGGTCACACACCCAGGACCCTATACACCATAGTCCCAGTAGCTATCCACCAAGCCATAACAGATGTATGGAAGAATGGGAAGTAGTAAACATGGCCTCACCATAGTATAACCAAACTGAACCTGTGAAAGGCATCAGTATACAGTCATATGTGCCATAACTGACTACAGAACATACATATGTGAACTGGAGTACAGTAGTAAGTCCAGATGTGTGGTGTTAATGTAATAAAGTGTAGAAGTTCCTAGGACCCCATACAGTATCTGTACACATGTGTCGAGGATACAGGACACATATATAACAAGTGGCAAAGGGGAAATCAATGCCAAAGGGCAAATATCATGCAAATCTAATAATACACACCGCAAAGCGCAGCACAGCACTGGCTCCCAGACTACAGACAGGATACTACCAGTGGGAGAAATAGAGTCACCCTGCTAAGTCTACTCTTAATCAAATGCACGTCCATCCCTGGTGGGATGACCCCAAACGTCTGCCAAAAAGAGTCCTCGGGGTAACATACCATGCCTCAAAAGTAAGCCCAGATGGTAACGTATGTTTGCGGACTACATGTGTGGGATGCCTGAAGATCCATGGGTTGAGACAACATACACGAAGCGTCCCGAGAAGTGGAGAGTGGGTAATGTGTAGGGGTGTGGTTAGAATAGGCTTGAACCTGTAGGAAGGATAACTGATGTGGAGGGGGGAACAAGGGGGGGGGGAATGATGGGTACAACATTATGGACTGAGGCGTGCTGGGGTTAGATGAATCTGTTCTAATGGGAGCGGCCCGTGGATGTCAGCGAAAAAGGAGGGGGGCACCAGAAAGGTACTGGGGCATACCATTTCCCATGGCAAATCATGTTATGGGTAATATGTATGTTGTATAACCCAATGAATAACATATATACATGAAGTGGAGTACTGCAGCCATGAAATAACAGATCTACATATGAACAGGAGTACTGCAGGAAATGCATATGTGAGGTGTTGGTATCATAATGCATACAGCAGTATTTGGGTTAAGAAGCAATAAGCTGTTGTAAGCATATGTCAGCACTAGTAAGCAAGTTTACATTTACAGGCTCAGCAAATATGACGAAAACTATCTGTAGGCATATGTAACCGGAGGTCTGTATTTGTGTGACGGTGAGCACTGCGTACACAAAGCAATGTCGAGGCTAACCTGGTGTAACTGGCTGTTACCTGCAGTAGGTGATGCATACTGTCATGCAAACATGCCCATGACTGCTTACAAGTGCCTTAATTGTACTAATATCACAACACTCAACCTCTTATTGCAAACATTGTTGACACAGTGTGACAAAAGTGGAGTACATATCTGGACACGTGAAATATTGTTCATATACATGTAAAACATTGCTAGTTAAACAATGATCTGTTGTAATACACATAATCTGAACAACATGATGTCTGCAACTGTAATGTATCGGCATTCCTGACTAATCGCATGCCTGACATCATCCACGTCAATTGGCCAGATGAATGTGGGACAGGCCAATATTGTGAGCCACTCATGCATGGACATATGGACAATTATAGATCTGTAAATGTAGAGCGATACACAGGTACATATAAATGTATGACTCACACATACATCATATCACAGCAATAGTATACAGGTGGGTGGATAAATATGTCCATATATATATATATATATATATATATATATATATATATATATATATGGTTCTACCTGACTTTGTCGACATACCACATAATCGACAATCACGTAAGCGACACGAGAACACTGACAATCCACATCACCGACAGCTTAAATAACCGACTATGAAAACGCCGACATCCAAGTGCTGATAGCGCTTCTCGCTCCTACCATGTTCAAGGTAATGTAAATAGTTGTCTGTCATCAGCATAGCATTATTTTCCTGTGAGTCTACTGTATGATTCATGCTGATGACAGACAACTATTTACATTACCTTGAACATGGTATGAGCGAGAAGCGCTATCAGCACTTGGATGTCGGCGTTTTCATAGTCGGTTATTTAAGCTGTCGGTGATGTGGGTTGTCAGTGTTCTCGTGTCGGTTACGTGATTGTCGATTATGTGGTATGTCGACAAAGACAGGTAGAACCATATATATATATATATATATATATATATATATATATATATATATATATATATATATATATATATTAATATGGATTAATATGTGAATTGCAGCACCAGATAAGAATAACAACCGGAAACCCCCCACAAAGTAACTGACCTTATGCACAGTTGATGAGGGTGGGGGCTCAAATGAGGGGAACCTGGTGATGACTGCTATGTTCCCCCCACAACAGCCATAGCAGATATGCTGTGCTATGCTATATCCAGCACATGCAGTTCTTGACCCCACGACCCTCTACAACACAACTACAATGGTCTAACAGTAGGCCACTACAGCTGTATAAAGTCATGGCAATATCCTATCCAAAACATATCAACCAGTCCAGTCAGGCAATTGTACAGAGAATGTATACCATCATCTAGATGTATCTGTGTGTAAATACATTAATATCTACACTGCTGCAACATAGCTGTGTGTGTGTATATACATATATATATATATATATATATATATATATATATATATATATATACACATATATATATATATATATATATGTACATATATATGTATAGCTTTCTAACACTATATACATATATATTACTATATATAGACATATATACATGCTAATGGCTACATTGACATACATATGCGTCTACACCTATATGTCTACATATACATGGCACTATACAAATGTGCATGCATATATACAGATATGTAGGTATATACGGGCATACATATATGTCAGCAGATATATATATATATATGTATATATATATATCTATTGGTACATATGGCCATACATCTGTAGAGAGCAATGGCAGATTAACAAAGACACAAATGTCCACATGCACCATTATTGGGGTTGAGAGGCCCCACACACTATACATCTTGTACGAGTAGGCATCCTCCCATGGCCAGACACATCCGCCACGCAATACACTACCAAGTATTACAGATCCCATAACCAGGTGACACAACATGGGCACAGAATGTTAAGAGTACAACATCCCACCTGTGTGATGTCAGGATGGTATTGTTGACATACGCAGTACAGTCTTCCTCCCATAGGTAGTGTACACTGTGGTAGTCAGCAACATCCCCAGGATACAGATACACAGACACAGATATGCAGATACATGCATAAATATATATGCACATATATACATACATATATAAATACATAAATAATACATACATATAAACATACATAAATAAGATATATATATATCTTGTTTGTCTTTCGCCTTTTTCCAGGTAAGGGGTCACAACATCTGAACTCCGGTCCGCTAATGATTGGCAGTAGATTTTTTACGAAATGCCGAGGTGCCAGCTCGACGCCCAACCTTCAAAGGCACGCCCATTTCCACACGCATGTCTTTCGAATGCTACCCAACCGCAGGGAGGACATGCAGACTCCATACAGAAGGCACTCCCAAGCCAAGCCAAGAATCGAATGGGAGAACCTCTTGCTGTGAGGTAACAATGCTACCGCTGTACCACCATGGAAGTCTAATATACATATATGGGTCTACCTGACAACACCGACACATCACAACACCGACAACGAAATCACCGACACCACATAACCGACAGTTCACAAATACGAAACCTCACATGCCTGACACACCATAATACCGACAATCAACAAACAAAACAAATCCCATGTCCAAAAGCACACACACAACACAAGCACACCAAAATCCTTACAAACCCACACTAAACCTCACATACACAACTATCTACAACCTTAACCCAAACCCTAACCCTAAGGTCCGTCACTATCGCACACTCACCTAACCCGCGCCCTAACCCTAACTCAACTAACCCGCCCCTAACCCAAAGACTATCACTACCGCACACTTACCTAACCCGCACCCTAACCCTAACTCACTTAACCCACCCCTGACCCAAAGACTGTCACTATCGCACACTCACCTAACCTGCACCCTAACCCTAACTCACTTAACCCGCCCCTAACCCAAAGACTATCACTACCACACACTTACCTAACCCGCACCCTAACCCTAACTCACTTAACCCACCCCTATCCCTACAGACCGTCAATATCGCACACTTACCCTACTCGCACCCTAACGTCCATCACTACTGCATACTTACACAGCCTTTTCCCATGTCGGTGTTCTCAGAGTCGGTGTTTTCATCCATCGATCTTTTCAGTTGTCGATATTCTGGAGTCGGTGTTCTGAGTGTCGGCATTCTAAGCTGTCGACGTTGTCAGGTAGATCTATATATATATATATATATATATATATATATATATATATATATATATATATATATATATATATATATATATATATATATATATATATATATATATATATATATATATATATATATATATAGATATATATAGATATATATACACATATACATATATATGGATATACATGTGACTACACATATACACACAGATATATGTACAGTAGGATACAAATGTAGTTGGTGCACACATTATGGAACAGCCACTTTGCTTACAGCTAACTCCTGAGCAACTGGACACTATGGGCCACCCATACAAATGACAACCATTGCCTGCAACATATACCCACAGAGAGGTCATTGGGAAAACTCCACACACAGGTTTACAGAAATGGAATACCTTACATTGTGTACTATTACAGTTCTACATGCCATGTCATATAGCTGTTCAGACAGTGACATCCATATAAACAGAGGAATGCAACCGTGAAACAGTTATACTAATGCAGTAGTCTGGAAAGGTTCACAACTGTCGATGTCCAGGCCAAGTGCTTAGATTTTTACAGTAGTGAGGACTGACTGGGCCACAGGATACCAAATGATCAACAATCTGTAATGCAGGTGTATAGTTCATCAGCCACTATCTAGACTCTGTACAACAGCAGTGGGAGGTAAAGACATCATGTGACTGCATGGGATGTAACTGTGACATAAGGCATAACTGACACCATCACATACACACTGACAAAGAGAACAATCCATCTGGCAGGTGGCAGTAGGCTTGCAGTAATTGACTATATGTACATGATGTACATATAGGTGAAGTATACAGCACTTTACATCCAGATACCTTATGGCAGCTCACCCCTGATACCCCCACATATTTAACAGCCTAGGTCATTTATGGTGCTCCCCCCAGACTCAGTAATACAGGGCCATATACCACAGCTACATACACTGGCCTCTGGAGTGCATAAGAGCACACATGTATTGTGTAGGTGATGCCCACACATATATGGCCCCAGTCCCACCATATGCATGGGGATGGAACAGACGTGGACTGATGGCAGCAATGGCAGTGTGGTATACTCACAGCCCACTATGGAACACCCCCCACAGTATGTCATATTTGCAAAGCTTAATATGTAGATCATGTACTGATAGCACTCTACACACACATTGCCACTGGGATATCAGACACAGGACCTGTGTGGTGGACAGACAACACATGTTACGCACATCTCTGGCCACCAAGAGGATAGGCCCACAGTTGAGGGCTATGCAGACAGACTGCATTCCAAGGTAAAGTAGTATGTACATACACATCCTGTAACACCAGTACTATACAAAGCATAACTCAGCTCTACCCACACTCTGTCTGTAGTTCCTAAAACTCCTACATGTATGTAGCTGCCCTGAGTGTGCCGGTTCTCCTGTAGAAGTTATTGCTACCTGCTGTCTGTAACACTGATGCCCACACACACACATAGGACTATACAAACATCCACAGAATGTCCAGGTTATGTCATTAAATATAATCCCTACTGTACGTAATGTGTGGGGCGGCCTGATATCTCACTGGCTTTTTAGTGGATATGATGACACTAATTATGGTGTACAGCACATACGCACCACATCATGCATGACATATGTACACAGGTTGACAGAGTTGTGTCTGGCAGCACATACACAGGGCCAATAATGACATGTTGCTGTGATAACCTCGTACATTTACTGTTTTAACAGGGTTTGTAGCAGCATATGTTCTATGAGAGTAAGACACCAGTAACTGTCACGGCTTTCACCATCTACAGACTGCAATCCTCACACTACCATCTGCAGTCCACAGATAGATGCTCCATTGGTAACACATGAAACCAATGGCACAGCACACTGCCCTATCTGCAGATGACCCTGCAAATGGGGATTCCACATAAACATAGAACTGACATGGCAGGTATGGAGACATGTAGGAAAGACATATCCACACACACACTGTTAAACCAACAGTACACCACCTGTGGTATAGAAGCACTTACAGTCTGTAAGCAGGTCAGGCACATCCCTCTCCTGTTTGTTGCCCTGTTTCCACAGTATATGCTGTTGAAGGTAAATTCCCAATCCTTCGGAGATGCTGGTTGCCAACCAATAGATCTAGTTCCTGCTCACAGTGAATGACAAGGGCCAACACCAACATGATGTTCCTAGATATTAGAGTGTGTTTCCATGCAATTGGCTATGGGAATGTTACCACAGCTGTTCCACATGCAATCAGCTAGGGGAGGGCTGTGATTCATGTAGAGGCCATCAGCTGATAATGAGCATCACTTAAAATACACATGCTGCTGCCTAAGCAAAGCTGGTATAGGTCTCCACATCCACCAGGGAGGGAGTGGGAGAGGCAGAGGCAAAGACATGTCAGGGAGGGGTGGGGGAGTAAAACTGCAGCTTGTTTGTGTCACACAGCTATCAGCACAGGGTATCAAACTCCTGACAACTATGTACTGCGTTCACAGTTCGATGCAGTTATTGGATGTGCCACATGGGTTACCTGTTGTGGAGCCCTCAGAACATATCTGTGATGGTGCATGACATCTGTAACAGGGATATGGAAGCTATACAGTAGGTGACGTACACATGCCTATCAGCATGAACAGGTGCCAGTGTCCCCACAGCCACACTCTCACAGGGACATACACATATCGACACACTTGGCAGGGCCAGGGGTACAACTCATAAGTAGCAGGATTGCCACAACACATCACTGTGCAAATACCACATGCACCACACAGGTCATACGGGGGTTGTATGGGCAAAAGGTATGAGGAAGTGTCTGACATCTGACAACTTATGTATGTGCATGGGGGTTTAGTGAGTGTGGCTGTGAACATATGCACAATACAACACACAGACAAACACACAGGGTGCCAGTACTGACATGCATGGGTGCATGTCTGCATGGGTGTGTGGTGGTCGACTGTGGCAGCAGACCATACAAGGGTAGGCGATGGGTATACCTTGGCATCAGACCACATGACAATGGTATGCAATGTATCGCAGGGCTGTAGTTGTCCTTGCCCACACAGGTGGGTATTGTATCCCCACCCAGTCACCTGGGTGACTATTGTGTGTGGCCGATGCTGTGCATCACTTACCATGTATGTGTCCCTTACCCCATGACATGGAAGGTGTCTGGGATGTGCATATCTCCCACATGCATGTACAGTGACATGTGGAACTCTACCTGGGGTGTCTGGCCCATGTTGTAAACACAGTTTACCATCATATGTGCCAGTCTTACCCCCTGTGATGGGGACCGGTAATGGGCACCAGGTTTACCTGCACCTACATTGATAGCATACTGACAGCATTCCCTGGTGTCAGTGACAACTGTCCATACAGGGCATGTTGTCAGGCATGGTACGTCCATTGTGGGACACATGTGATGGCACCACAGATGGTGCTGGTGTCCATTGGAGAGCATGAGGGAGGTGCACTGTCAGCATGTACATGCATATTGGACAGATGGACAGGGGGCATGCCCTCTCTAGCTCACTGCTATCACTCCATAGTTACTATCAGTGGCCAATATGCAGTGTACTACCCACATATTGGCTGTTGCCTCTGCATGTGTGTGCGTATGAGACATAGGTTGAGATTGTGCTCTGGGTGCTAAATGTGATTGCCTGGTCACAAGTATGGGTATGGCTTTGCACCCCAGCCTCTCAGCTATTTCACATCTGTTATCCCTGTACGGTGGACATCATGCTATATAGTAGGTCCACCATACAAGACATATACAAAACCTGCTCCACATTGGCCACAGGTGTCACACGCTCACAACCACCTCTACTCAGGATACAAGACACACACACACACACACACACACACACACACACACACACACACACACACACACACACACACACACACATACACACACATACACACACATACACACACACACACACACACACACACACACACACACACACACACACCTGTCATGGTTGAGAGTAGAACCCCTACCAAACTAGTTTATTACACCTCAGCACTATGCAGTTATAGTATGCGCCATGCACATTACTGAAGTACTCATTCCCCAAGGGTGTATTTCACAATGAATGACATCAGCAGGATTGCCAAAATAGGCCATTTGAAATGTATTGTGGGTGACTACCCTAAAATGCATTGCTCCCTACACAGACAGTGAGACACATACAAAACATTCACGACCAACATGTTTGGGTATAGAATCCCTGACAGAGGTCTATACCACACTACAGCATGGAGCTGTTATAGGATGCACCATAGAGATTACTAGGGAACTTCTTCCCCAAAGCTGTATTTCACAAAGAATGACATCAGCTGGATTGCCAAAGTGGGCCATGTGAAATGTACTGCATGTGATTAGCCTATAATGCATTGCTCCATACACAGACATGGACACACACAAAACATCCAGAACTGCCATGGATGGGGATGGAACCCTGCCACAGTTCTAAATCACAATCCAGCAGTACGCAGTTACAGGACACGCTACAGAGATTACTGGGATACTACTTTCCCAGAGGTGTATTCCTAGATGGGTGACATCAGCAGCCTTGCCAAAGTCGAGTTTAGGAATTGTAAGGAGTGTGGCTACCCTAAAAAGCATTGCTCTCTACATAGTCAGAGACAGACAGACATGCGCACTAACACACACACACAAAGTTGCCACGTCTGGTCAGTACGCAGTTATGGGACATGCTATGGAGATTACTGGGCTACACGTTTCCCAAGGGTGTATTTCAAAGTGGATGATCTCACCGGGTTTGTCATAGTAGGGCTATGGGGAGGGCAGTGTGTATGCATGGGCCATAACCCATTCATCTAGGGGTTGACTTACCACATGCAGGCACACGCAGGGTTATATGCCACAGGTACATGTATACAGCTGCTAGATGACTACTTCCTTGTACAGTCATGTTGCACAGCTAGCACTTGCACCACATAGTCCGTAATACTGACAGATACCGATGGCTAATGTCGACAGTGAGTGACATCTGAGCATCATGTGGTTTTAGTCATTTGGCTGGGTGGGACAAGCCTCATAATGGTTGTCTCCTTGTCACAGTCACTCTCTTCCACACATCTATGTACATGTACATTTGGCTTATTATAGTGTATTGTCCTTGGATATATGCATGTATTCCTATCCACTGTGTGTGAAAAGCATGAGTGGTGCATACTGAGGAGTGTCTGCACTAACATCTGTGACTGCCAGATATGTCTGGTCCACTGTTTGCAGACATGGGCTTCTTTTGATTATATGTGTGAGCATGCCCAGTATGACCTTTCAGTATGTTGTTGACTGACATTGCCTTCATTTCTCCAAGTGTGTGAGCGTGCCCAGTATGCCCTTCTGTATAGAATGTGTGGATCAATACCAGGTAGTTTGTACTCCAGTGCAGACCTTTGCATTGTACATCTACAGATAGCAAAGTGTTTCTGCTGGGTATCTGTCGATCATATGGCAATATGGGGACAGACTGTGCAGAGGATAGTGTGTACTGTAGCTGATTGTGTCTGTGCTGCTTCAGCTGCATGGTATTGCTGTTAGCAGAGATATTCAGACATGTGTACTGTTATACACAGTGATGTTTTCTGTCTTCGTGTACTGCCAAGGTGGACAGTTTTGCTCAAAGTGCTGTCTTGGGGGATAAGGGTGACTGCAGCTGTGTCTGGTATTGTGGGCAGACATCTATGTATTCATGGGAAGTTATGCCATTCTGGAGGGGGAGCTGCAGAGACTTGCTGCTGGGCCTGTGTATCTGGTTCAGCACCTTGGTAGAGTGCTGGCAGGGGATCCCATACTTGTACACCCATTGACAAGACAATATGGGCTTACCTTGCTGTGGCAATGCCTCACAACTGTACCAGATTTACAGAGGTTGCCCAGAGGCAGGGGCCATGGGTCAGGACATTAACCCTATTGTGGTGTACGGGCAGGTGTGTAGCCACCCATTTATGTGTTTGCAGCCAGGGATAATGTGGCACACAGCTTGGTGTCAGACCCTGCACATTCCATGCTGCCCATGCTCCCACCCCCCAGTTATTCTAACCTCTTCCATACATTATGTATACAGTCTCTGATACTTTCCCCTTAGGGTATCACCCCATCGCAGGTGTGTCTTAGTGTTGGTCCACAGTCCATGCAGTGGGACATGGTGGACATGTTATTGTGGTTTGTCCACATGGCCGTGTATATGGCTTATGTGAAGTGTGTTATGTTGTGATTTGGATGTCCATGACTTAACATGCATTGGCAGTACGTGTGAGACACAGACCTTTGTCAGAAGCCTGTGGGGCATTATGTGTTGCTGCAGGCCACATGTGGCAGGCCATTGCAATCTGTCAGGCCTACAGTCACAGACCACCATACAGTATATTCCCCTGGGGTGACAGGGTAGGTGTGATAGGTGTGCATGCAAATTCCTTTTATCAGTCTTGATCAGGTGGTGTGGATGCTGGCAGGGTGCTATGTGCAGCTAGGGATACACCTGCATGGGACACCTGCACTGCATGCTGCATTCGAGTGGGTCATACTGTACCCATTCCCCACAGCAGGGATATGGCCAGAGAGGTACCTGTGGGTGGTATCTGCGTGAGCTGAGTGCATGTGTGCAATGGACAATACTTGCATCTGACACACAGATATGCATGAGGCATTCCAGGTATGCTGGCATGTGCAGGTACACCAGCTGTTTCCCAATAGATAAGTCCTACCTCCTTTGTGATCTGCAGGTGTTCGGGCAGACATCACCAGTATACCCTACTGTAGGACCGGTTGCTGTGATGCATACCTGTATGTACAATTCAAAGGGTGTCTCCATTTCACAGTGATACAATGTATACTGTATGTCTGGGGTACTTTTCCCTGTGTACTGCTTGTATATCTAGCTCAACAGCCATGCCATGTCAGTCTTTCAGATGGTGACACATATTACCACCATACATTTACATTGGCTTACTGCTAGCAGGTGTTATACTGGTGGGGATTGTCCTTGGAAGAGCAGTTGTGAGGGCTTATACCTGTCATCAGCAGTACTGGGCTATGGCCACCAGGTCTTACCTCAACATGCATACATATTGACCACTCTCACACAATATGAAATACACAACATCCTAACACACACAGACCTGCATATTTTGCACATGCTACAACCTATCCTGCTACCTTGGCCACCTCTGGGCATCTCTGCTCCACTCGTATTACACCTACTCATGCATGTTACTTCATTTCTGCACAGGATTGAGGGGCAAAGCTGATGGTTACTACATTTCTACACTGAATTGGGGGTAGCGGCACACCAGACTGTTTCTACATGTCTACGAGGGAGTGGGGGGGCACACCTGACTGTCATTACATTGCTATGTAGGATGGGGGCACAAGGATTTGCTATGACTGCACTGGTATGCCATGTACTCCATTTCATTCTGTATTGCTAACTATCATGCTTGTCTAGAGGCACACCAGTGTACTACAGATCATGGCTTTGGTTGCCCTACATATTATTGTCTGACATCCTACCCTTCAGAACTGGCATCCCACTGCCTGCCCTGCTGTGGTCTGTCTGTGTAGGCCTAGGGGTGAGGTTAACCCTAGCCATCATTCTGGGGCTATGGCACAGGCCCTGTTTGGGTTTGTGTCCACCTGTCCTGCTGGCTACAACTGTTGTTGGGTATGTGAACCATCCTGACTAGCATGTTTGGGTCATATGGACACACATCACACAGCACATTTCCTGCAGTGGTTTTTGTCACCCTGTGTAGTACTGGCTACTATAATGACTCCAGTATGTGTTACACATGTCAGGGTGCACTATGGGTGTTCACTGTCTGCGGCCGGAACATTCAGCCACCCAATTCTCTTGCATGCTCACATCCATACCATGGCTACAGATGACAACACATTCTACTCCATTTGGCGATTGGTAGGTTGATTGACTTAACTTGTGAGTGTGCCCGGACTTGCAGATGGTGCTGGAGGGCTGCCTATGTCGGATGCACATAGTACACTCCCTATACATGGTTGAGCACAGGTGGTGTCATGTTTGGCATTCCTTTTACTGTATGTGCGAGTCGGAGAGAGGTCATTCCCTGGGCCCTACTGTGTCAGTGCATGTTATGAGTTACCTCATTGCCAAGGCCAGGGCATACTGGGCACGCCTCCTTCTGCCTACTGGGGCAGGCTCAGGTTTTTCCTCCTCTGTGTCACTCTGTGCCTGTGCAGGTCTTGCCATTGGTGGGGGGCTGTGTGGCCCTGCCCCATGCTATTCCTGCTGCAGCTGTTTCCACGGGATCATATTGTGTAGCATTGTACATACCATAACAATCTGGGTACATGTAGCTGGTGAATACTGCAAGGCTCCACTGGATGTGTCCAGACACCGGAACCATGACCTGAGCATCCCAAACCACACTCTATTATATGTCTGGCCTGTGTGTATGTGCCTCATTATGGCATTGTTGCTCAGGTGTGTGTGCATTTTTGATGGGTGTCATCAGCCACGGCTCCAGTGTACCCAGCATCCCCCACTAGGTGACCATAGGGGATGTCCCCATTGGTAAATCTCTGGTACAGCTGCATCAGATGCCATATGTGGGAATCATCATAGCTTCCAGGACAGCCAGCACACACATTCATTATAATGCCCTGGCATCACATACGACCTGGCAGTTGATGGAGGGGATGCCCCTGTGATTGATGTAGGCCCTACCTTGCTCACCGGGTGGTGCTTTGATGCATATGTGCATGCAGTCTATAGCACCCACTACCCAAGGGTATTCTGCTATTTGGTGGAAGAGATGCATATTTCTGGTCAACACCTCATGGGTGTTGAGGAAATATACATGCTCACTGGCATGTGCTGACATGGCATCCAGGAACTGGTGGAATACTCTGAATGCTGATGCCTGTGATATCCCCATGTTATCCCCAGTTGTGCTTTGGGAGGTACCTGTGGCTAGTATACCTAGGGCTAAACATACCTTTGTATCCACTGGGATGGGTTCCCCTTGGTCGGTTTGGTGTGTCAGGTGTGGCCAGCATAGCTCAACTACTTGCTGTAGGAGGTCTCTGTCAATCCTATGGCACTCCACTGTCTCCAGCTCATGTAGCCCCTGGTAGGTTACCCTGGGTCTGTATACTCTTCTCTGTCTCCTCACTGTGGGTTGTTTGACAGCATGCAGATCCTTAACACCCTCAGCCTCTTGCACATGTTGTTCTATGTTGCCTGCTGCAGACCTTCTCATTTTGTAGGTTTGTTTGTTAAAATTTCCCTGCTTTATACACTGGTGGTGTAGAGTGTGGGAAAAAACAGTGGGGAAGGTGTTTGCTTAGTTTATAGTAGTGTTCTGGGCTGGGCGGCTGCCTGTGTAATTGGCTGCTTCTGATACATTTCACCTGCCAGATATGCTTGTTCTCCTTGATTACCTTTCTACTGCTGATTTCCCTTCCCATTGCCCTTCTGTGTGAGCCTTGAGCTGCACCATGCAAACAGAGTACTCAGATGTGCACACTGCTGCTGTTTCCGGGTTTAACTTATTTTTTCTTCCTGTAAATCCCAGTGCATGGCACACACACCCACTTACACTTTATAAAGAGTGCTAGGCAGGGTTAGACACACCGCTAGCTTAGCTGTGCTAAGCTATGAGCATACCCGAGCCACAGGGCTCCAATCTGCTTACAGTATGCCTGACACAGCCACCAATGATGTCACCTACCTCCTCATCTTGCACCCAGATATACTGTTACACTGTTGGGACCTGCCTCACATGCTGGGGAAAACTGGAATTCACTGTCCTTCCCCTCATTTGCATAGGATTGCCAGCTAATGCATAGTTACATGCGTCGCACTGTGCCTCCCCACTTAGCAATCACTATTCACTGGCCAGGTTGTCTTTTGCCTGCCATTGACTTGCATGGTGGAATACTGATTTTAGTTAGACTGCTTTTTTAGGTTTATTTTCTTATTTCCCCACTGATCCCATTTGTGTGCCGCTGTCCTATGCTTCAACAGCAGTGATCGGCGGACATATAATAAAAGTTGCATTTTCTACATTTTGCATTATTTGCAATGCCATTGGCCTTATACTTGGCCATTGGCATGCTTCTTCAATGGTATGCAGTCTTTATTTGGAGCTGTCATGTCCCAAATTTGGATTTTGCAGAACCAAACTCGGTTACTAATGGAGTACATTTCTGCATATTACGCTGGTCCTGCATGCCCTGATTCCAGCTTCTTGGATAGAAGATTTACCTCATTTGCATGGTTTTTACCTGCAAATGGGGTAATTTGCATAAGGGGGCTGGGAATGTGCACCACTAGTGCAAGAGTGCTCACACACATCGAAAAAGCATGTACGTGGATCGCTCAGCCACTATATTGCCAACATTACCTCTTACACTAATCATGCATGTCGTGTAAGCTTTTGAGAATCAAGGGGAGAAGGTTTAGTTCATAGCTCAACCCACTCAGTTCACAGATGATTAACTACAGCTGACCTGTTGTAATTTATGTGTGACTCCCTAACTGACCTATTCTAATTTCTGCCTGACTCACAAGAGACAGAGCTGTGTTTCCCTTTTCAAGTTTTAGTATGCAGTTAAAAGCACAATACAAGTAAAACAGACTGAAAAGAAAACAAATCACAGTATACAAAATAGAAGGCAACAAAGTAATACAGAACACAACAAATAAAAAGTAAACTAACCTTTCCCTCACAGCAAACTGTAGCAGAATCTGGGTGAGTCTTTCCAGTAAAGCTCTGAAATGTTTTATTTTACCCCTTAAATAGAAGGTTTAGTTCCTAGCTCCACCCCCTCAGTTCATAGATGATTAACCTTAGCTGACCTGATGTAACTTATGTGTGACACCTTAACTGACCTCTTCTAATTTCTGTCTGACTCACAAGAGATGGAGCTGTGGTCACTTTTAGTATGCAGATAAAAGCAGAATACAAGTCAAACAGAGTAAAGAAAAATCACAATATACAAAATATGAAAAAAAGGCAATAAAGTAATACAAAACACAACAAATACAAAGCAAACTAACCATTCCCTCACAGCAAACTGATGTGGAATATAGGTGATCCTTTCTAGCAAAGCTCAAAAATGTTTTATTTTACACCTTAAAGAGAAGGTTTAGTTCCTATCTCCATGCCTTTAGTTCAAAGATGATTAAGCTTAGCTGACCTGTTGTATCTTATGTGTGACTCCTTTATTGATCTCTTCTAATTTCTATCTGACTCACAAGGGACAGAGCTGTGGTCCCTTTTCAAGTTTTAGCATGTAGTTAAAAGCAGAATACAAGTAAAACACAGTGTAAAAAAATCACAGTATACAAAATAGAAAAGTGCAATAAAGTAATACAAATCACAAAAAATAAAAAGCAAACTAATGTTTCCCTCAGAGCAAAATTTAGCAGAATCTATGTGCACCTTTCCAGTAAAGCTCTGAAATATTTTATTTTACCCCATAAACAGAATGTTTAGTTCCTAAATCCACCCCATCAGTTCACAGATGATTAGCCTTCACTGACCTGTTGTAATTGAACATAGGTTAGTACTAGGCTAACTGCCCTTGTGAGCCATTTTAAGCCTAGCCAATTATCTTTTGTGAGACTCAAACCCTGTACCTTGTGTTTGTAAGACAAACACCTTAACCATTAGGCCACCCTCCCACCCAATTTATGTGTGACTCCTTAATTGACCACTTCTGATTTTTGTCTGACTCAAAATAGACAGAACTGTGGTCTCTTTTCAAGTTTTAGTATGCAGTTGAAAGCAGAATACAAGTAAAACACAGTGTAAAGAAAACAAATCGCAGTGTACAAAATAGAAAAAGGCAGTTAAGTAATACAAAACAAAACAAAACAAATAAAAAGCAAACTAACCCTTCCCTCACAGCAAACTATAAAAGAATCTGGGTGAGCCTTTCAAGAAAAGCTCTGAAATGTTTGATTTTGCTCATAAAATAGAAGGTTTAGTTCCTAGCTCCACCCCCTCAGTTCACAGATGATTAACCTTAGCTGACCTGTTGTAACTTTTGTGTGACATCTTAATTGACCTCTTCTAATTTCTTTCTACCTCACAAGAGACAGAGCTGTGGTCTCTATGCATTTAAAAGCAGAATTCAAGTAAAACACAGTGTAAAGAAAACAAATCACACTATGCAATATAGAAAAAGTCAAAAAAGTGATACAATACAAAACAAATAAAAAGCAAACTAACATTTTCCTCACAGCAAACTGTAGCAAAATATTGCTGAGCCTTTCTAGTAATACTCTGAAATGTTTTATTTTACCCCAAAATAGAAGTTTTAGCGTTTAGTTCCAAGCTCCACCCCTTCAGTTCACATATCATTAACCTTAGCTGGTCTGTTGCAACTTGTGTGTGACTCCATAATTGACCTTTTCTAATTTCTTGTCTGACTAACAGGAGACAGAGCTCTGGACTATTTTCAAAATTTTAGTATGCAATTAAAAGCAGAACACAAGTAAAACACAGTGTAAAGAAAACAAATCACAGTATACAAATTAGAGAAAAGCAATAAAGTAATACAAAACACAACAAATAAAAAGAAAACTAACCTTTCCCTAACAGCAAACTGTAGCAGTGTCTGGGTGAGCCTTTCCAGGAAAGCTCTGAAATGTTTTATTTTACCCCTTGAATAGAAGGTATAGTTCCTAGCTTCACCCCCAGGTCACAGATGACTAACCTTAGCTGACCTTTTGTAACTTATGTGTGACTCCTTAATTGACCTCTTCTAATTTCTGCCTGACTTACAAGAGACAGAGCTGTGTTCCCTTTTCAAGTTTTAGTATGCAGTTATAAGCCGAATACAAGTAAAACAGTGTAAAGAAAACAAATCATACTATACAAAATAGAAAAAAGCAATAAAGTAATACAAACACACAAAAAAAGCAAAATTACCTTCCCCTCACAGCAAACTGTAGCAGAATCAGGCTGAGCCTTTTCAGTAAACCTCTGAAATGTTTTATTTTACCCCTTAAGTAAAAGGTTTAGTTCCTAGATCCATCCCCTCAGTTCACAGATGATTAACTTTAGCTGACCTGTTGTAACCTATGTGTGAATCCTTAAATGACCTCTTCTAATTTTTGTCTGACTCACAATAGACAGAGCTGTGGGCTGTTTTCAGGTGTTAGTATACAGTTAAAAGCAGAATACACGTAAAACAGTGTAAAGAAAAAATATCACAGTATACAAAATAGAAGAAGGCAATAAAGTAATACAAACAAACAAAAAAAAAAAAGCAAATTAACCTTTCACTCACAGCAAGCTGTATCAGAATCTGGGTGAACCTTCCCAGTAAAGTTCTAAAATGTTTTATTTTACCACTTAAATATATGGTTTAGTTCCTAACTCCAGCCCCTCAGTTTACAGATGAGTAACATTAGCTGACCTGTTGTAAATTATGTGTGACTCCTTAATCGACCTCTTCTAATTTCTATCTGACTCACAAGAGACAGAGCTGTGGTCTCTTTTCAAGTTTTAGCATGCAGTTAAAAGCAGAATACAAGTAAAACACAGTGTAAATAAAACAAAACACAGTACACAAAATAGAAAAAGACAATAAAGTAATACAAAACACAACAAATAAAAAGCAAAATAACCTTTTCCTCACAGCAAACTTTAGCAGAATCTGGGTAAGCCTTTCCAGTAAAACTCTGAAATGTTTTATTTTACCCCTTAAATAGAAGTTTTAGTACTTAGATCCACCCTCTCAGTTCACAGAGGATTAACCTTAGCTGACCTGTTTTAACTTATGTGTGAATCCTTAATTGACCTCTTTTAATTTTTGTCTGACTCACAATAGACAAAATATGGACTGTTTTCGAGTTTTAGTATGCAGTTAAAGGCAGAATACAAGTAAACCACAGTATAAAGAAAAAAAAATCACAGTATACAAAATAGAAAAAAAATCAATAAAATAATACAAACAGAAAAAAAGCAAACTAACCTTTCCCACAGAGCAAACTGTAGCAAAATCTGAGTGAGCCTTTTCAGTAAAGCTCTAAAATGTTTTATTTTACCACTTAAATATATGTTTAGTTCCTAGCTCCACCCACTCAGTTAACAGATAATTAAACTTAACTGACCTGTTGTAAATTATGTGTGACTCCTTAATTGACCTGTTCTAATATTTGTCTGACTCACAATAGACAGAGCTGTGGTCTCTTTTCAAGTTTTAGTATGGAGTTAAAAGCAGAATACAGTTACAACACAGTGTAATGAAAACAAATCACAGTATACAAAATAGAAAAAGTTAATAAACTAATACAAAACATAACAAATAAAAAGCAAATTAACCATTCTCTCAAAGAAAACTGTCACAGAATCTGGGTGAACCTTTACAGTAAACCTCAGAGAGTTTAATTTTACCCCTTAAATAGACGGTTTAGTTCCTAACTCCATCCCTCAGTTCACAGATGATTAACCTTAGCTGATCTGTTGTAACTTATGTGTGACTCCTTAAATGATCTTGTTTAATTTCTATCTGTCTCACAAAAGACAGAGCTTTGCTCCCTTTTCAAGTTTTAGTATGCAGTTAAAAGCAGAATACAAGTATAACACAGTGTAAAGAAAATAAATCACAATATAAAAAATAGAATAAGGCAATAAAGTAATACAAAACAAAGCAAATAAAAAGCAAACTAACCTTTCAGTCACAGCAAAATGTAATAGAATATGGGTGAGCCTTTCCAGTAAAGCTCTGAAATGTTTTATTTTACCCCTCAAATAGAAGGTTTAGTTCCTAACTCAACCCCCTCAGTTCACAGATGATTAACTACAGCTGACCTGTTGTAACTTATGTGTGACTCTTAAATTAAACTCTTCTAATTTTCTTCTGATTTAAAAGAGACAGAGCTGTGGTCACTTTTCAAGTTTTAGTATGCAGATAAAAGCAGAATCCAAGTAAAACTGTGTAAAGAAAACAAATCACAATATACAAAATATGACAAAAGGCAATAAAGTAATACAAAACACAACAAATAAAAAGCAAACTAACCTTTCCCTCACAGCGAACTGATGCAGAATCTGGGTGAGCCTTTCCAGTAAAGCTCTGAAATGTTTTATTTTACCCAATAAATAGAAGGTTTAGTTCCTATCTCCACACCCTCAGTTCACAGATGATTAACCTTAGCTGACCTGTTGTACCTTATGTGTGACTCTTTTATTGATCTGTTCTAATTTCTGTCTGACTCACTAGAGACAGAGCTGTGGTCTCTTTTCAAGTTTTAGTATGCAGTTAAAAGCAGAATACAAGTAAAACACAGTGTAAAAAACAAATCACAGTATACAAAATAGAAAAGGGCAATAAAGTAATTCATAACACAACAAATAAAAATCAATAAAGTGTAGCAGAATTTGTGTGCACCTTTCAGTAAAGCTCTGAAATGTTTTATTTTACCCCATTAATAGAAGGTTTAATTCCTAGATCCACACCATCAGTTTACAGATGATTAACCTTAGCTGACTTGTTGTAATTTTTGTGTGACTTCTTAACTGACCACTTCTGATTTTTTTCTGACTCAAAATTGACAGAGCTGTGATCTCTTTTCAAGTTTTAGTATGCAGTTAAAAGCAGAATACAATTAAAACATATTGTAAAGAAAACAAATCATGTTATACAAAATAGAAAGAGACAGCAAAATAATACAAAACAAAACAAATAAAAAGCAAACTAACCCTTCCCTCACAGCAAACTATAACAGAATCTGGGTGAGCCTTTCCAGTAAAGCTGTGAAATGTTTTATTTTGCCCATTAAAAAGAAAGTTTAGTTCCTAGCACCACCCCCTCAGTTCAAAGATGATTAACCTTAACTGACCTGTTGTAACTTTTGTGTGACTCCTTAATTGACCTTGTCTAATTTCTAACTCACAAGAGACAGAGCTGTGGTCTCTTTTCAAGTTTTATTATGCAGTTAAAAGCATAATACAAATAAAACACAGTTTAAAGAAAACAAATCACACTATACAAGATAGAAAAAATGCAAACATGTAATACAAAACAAAACAAATAAAAAGCAAGCTAACCTTTTCCTCACAGCAAACTGTACCAAAATCTTGCTGAGCCTTTCCAGTAAAGCTCTGAAATGTTTTACTTTACCCCTAAAATAAAAGGTTTATATCCTAGCTCCATCGTTTCAGTTCACAGATCATTAACCTTAGCTATCCTGTTGCAACTTATATGTGACTCCTTAATTGATCTCTTCTAATTTCTTGTCTGACTCACAGGAAACAGAGCTCTGGACTCTTTTCAAAGTTTTAGTATGCAGTTAAAAGCAGAACACAAGTAAAACACAGTGTAAAGAAAACAAATCACAGTATACAAATTAAAAAAGCAATAAGGTAATACAAAATCTACAAATAAAAAGCAAATTAACCTTTCCCTAAAAGCAAACTGTAGCAGAATCTGGGTGAGCCTTTCCAATAAAGCTCTGATATTTTTTATTTTACCCCGTAAATAGAAGGTTTAGTTCCTAGGTCCACCCCCAGTTCACAGATGACTAACCTTAACTGACCTGTTGTAACTTATATGTGACTCCTTAATTGACCTCTTGTCATTTCTGTCTGACTCACAAGAGACAGAGCCGTGCCCCCTATGCTGTTATAGAATACAGGTAAAACAGTGTAAAGAAAACAAATCACAGTATACAAAATCCTTCTCTCACAGCAAACTGTAACAGAATCTGGGTAAGCCTTTCAAGTAAAGCTCTGAAATGCTTTATTTTACCCCTTAAATAGAAGGTTTAGTCCATAGATCCACCCGCCCGGTTCACAGATGATTAACATTAGCTGACCTTTTGTAACTTATGCGTGAATCTTAATTTGACCTCTTCTAATTTTTGTCTGACTCACAATAGACAGAGCTGTGGGCTGTTTTCAAGCTTTAGTATGCAGTTAAAATCAGAATACAAGTAAATAACAGTGTAAATAAAAAAAATCACTGTACACAAAATAGAAAAAGAATATAAAGGAATACAAAACACAAAAATAAAAAGCAAACTAGCCTTTCCCCTCACAACAAACTGTAGCGGAATCTGGGTGAGCCTTTCCAGTAAAGCTATGAAATGTTTTACTTTACCCCTTAAATAGAAGGTTTAGTTCCTAGATCCACCCCTTAGTTTAGAGATGATTAAC
The DNA here is from genome assembly GCF_019279795.1 of Protopterus annectens. Classification (NCBI taxonomy): domain Eukaryota; kingdom Metazoa; phylum Chordata; order Ceratodontiformes; family Protopteridae; genus Protopterus; species Protopterus annectens. Next base: position 927,669,907 of record NC_056735.1, on the reverse strand, counting down.
CTTAGCGGACCTGTTGTAACTTATGTGTGAATCCTTAATTGACCTCTTCTAATTTTTGTCTGATTCACAATAGACAGAGCTGTAGGCTGTTTTCAAGTTGAAATTTTCCATTAAAAGCAGAATACAAGAAAAAAACAGTGTTAAGAAAACAAGTCACAGTATACAAAATAGAAAAAGTCAGTAAAGGAATATAAAACACAACAAATAAAAAGCCAACTAATACTTCCCTCATGGCAAACTATAACAGAATATGGGTGAGCCTTTCCCAGTAAAGCTCTGAAATGTTTTATTTTGCCCATTAAATAGAAGGGCTAGTTCCTAGCTCAATCACCTCAGTTCACAGATTATCATCCTTAGCTGATCTGTTGTAACTTATGTGTGACTCCTTAATTGACCTCTTTGAATTTCTTGTCTGACTCACAAGAGACAGAACTGTGGTCTCTTTTCAAGTTTTAGTATGCAGTTAAAAGTAGAACACAAGTAAAACGCAGTGTAAATAAAACAAATCACAATGCACACAATACAAAAAGACAATAAAGTAATACAAAATGCAACAAATAAAAAGCAAACTAACTCTTCCCTCACAGCAAACTATAAAAAGTTTGGGTGAGCCTTTCCAGTAAAGCTCTGAAATGTTTTATTTTACCCGTAAATAGAAGGGTTATTTCCTAGCTCCACCACCTCAGTTTACAGATGATTACCCTTAGCTGACCTGTTAAAACGTATGTGTGACTTCTTAATTGACCTCTTCTAATTTCTTGTTTGACTCACAAGAGACAGAACTGTGGTCTCTTTAAAGTTTTAGTATGCAGTTAAAAGTAGAACACAAGTAAAACACAGTGTAACGAAAACAAATCACACTATACAAAATATAAAAAGGCAATAAAGTAATACAAAACACAACAAATAAAAAGCAAACTAACTTTTCCGTCACAGGAAACTGTAGCAGAATCTGGGTGAGCCTTTCCAGAAAAGCTCAGAAAAGTTTCCTTTTAGCCATTAAATAGAAGGCTTAGTTCCTAACTCTGCCCCTTCAGTTCACAGATGATTAACCTTAGATGACATGTTGTAACTTATGTGAGACTCCTTAACAGACCTCTTCTAATTTCTATCTGACTCACAAGAGACAGAGCTGTGGTCTCTTTTCAAGTTTTAGTATGCAGTTAAAAGCAGAATACAAGTAAAACACAGTGTAAAGAGAACAAATCAAAGTGCACAAAATAGAAAAAGACAATAAAGTAATATAAAACACAACAAATAAAGAGCAAACTCACATCAGACTGTATCAGAATATGTGTAAGCTTTTCCAGTAAAGCTCAAACATGTTTTATGTTACACGTTAAATAGAAGGTTTAGTTCCTAGCTCCAACACCTCATTTCACAGATGATTAACCTTAGCTGACCTGTAGTAACTTGTGTGTGACTCCTTTACTGACCCTTTCTAATTTCTGTCTAACTCACAAGAGAAAGAGCTGTGGCCATGCAGTTAAAAGCAGAATACAACTAAAACACAGTGTAAAGAAAACAAATCACAATATATAAAACAGAAAAAGGCAATAAATTAATACAAACACACCAAAAAAGGAAACTAACCTTTCTTTCTCACAGCAAACTGTAGCAGAATCTGGTTGAGCCTTTCCAGTAAACCTCTAAAATGTTTTATTTTACCACTTAAATATATGGTTTAGTTCCTAGCTCCACCCCTCAGTTTACAGGTAATTAACCTTAGCTGACCTATGGTAAATTATGTTTGACTCCTTAATTGACCTCTTCTTATTTTTGACTCACAATAGACAGAGGTGTGTTCTCTTTTCAGGTTTTAGCTTCAGGATTAACCTTAGTTGAACTGTTGTACCTTATGTGTGACTCTTTTATTGATCTCTTCTAATTTCTGTCTGACTCACTAGAGACAGAGCTGTGGTCTCTTTTCAAGTTTTGGTATGCAGTTAAAAGCAGAATACAAGTAAAATGCAATGTAAAAAAAAACAAATCACAGTATACAAAATAGAAAAGGGCAATAAAATAACAAAAAGCAAACTAATAGTTTCCCTCACAGCAAACTGTAGCAGAATCTGTGTGCACCTTTCAGTAAAGCTCTGAAATGTTTTATTTTACCCCATAAATGGTAGGTATAGTTCCTAGATCCACACCATCATTTCATAGATGATTAACCTTAGCTGACCTGTTGTAACTTTTGTGTGACTCCTTAATTGACCTCGTCTAATTTCTAACTCACAAGAGACAGAGCTGTAATCTTTTTTCAAATTTTAGTATTCAGTTAAATGCATAATACAAGTAAAACACAGTGTAAAGAAACAAATCACACAATACAAGATAGAAAAAAGCCAAAAAAGTAATACAAAACAAAACAAAAAACAAACTAACCTTTTCCTCACAGCAAACTGTACCAAAATCTTGCTGAGCCTTTCCAGTAAAGCTCTGAAATATTTTACTTTACCCCTAAAATACAAGCTTTAGTTCCTAGCTCCACCCCGTCAGTTCACAGATCATTAACCTTAGCTGACCTGTTGCAACTTATGTGTGACTCCTTGATTGACCTCTTTTAATTTCTTGTCTGACTCACAGGAGACAGAGCTCTGGACTCTTTTCAAAGTTTTAGTATGCAGTTAAAAAGCAGAACACAAGTAAAACACAGTGTAAAGAAAACAATTCACAGTATACAAATTAAAAAAGGCAATAAAGTAATAAAAACACAACAAATAAAAAGAAGAGTGACCTTTCCCTAACAGCAAACTGTAGCAGTGTCTGAGTTCCAGTAAAGATTTGAAATGTTTTATTTTATCCCTTAAATAGAAGGTTTAGTTCCTATCTCCACCCCCAGTTCACAGATGACTAACCATAGCTGACCTTTTGTAACTTATGTGTGACTCCTTAATTGACCTCTTCTAATTTATTTTCTGACTCACAAGAGAAAGAACTGTGGTCTCTTTTCAAGTTTTAGTATGCAGTTAAAAGTAGCACACAAGTAAAACACAGTGTAACGAAAATAAATCACAGTATACAAAATAGAAAAAGGCAATAAAGTAATACAAAACACAACAAATAAAAAGCAAACTAACTTTTCCCTCACAAAAAACTGTAGCAGAATCTAGGTGAGCCTTTCTAGTAAAGCTTAAAAATGTTTCCTTTTACCCATAAAATAGAAGGTTTAGTTCCTAACTCCACACCCTCAGTTCACAGATGATTAAGCTTAGCTGACCTGTTGTAACTTATATGCGACTCCTTAATTGACCTCTTCTAATTTCTATTTGTCTCACAAGAGACAGAGCTGTAATCTCTTTTCAAGTTTTAGTATTCAGTTAAATGCATAATACAAGTAAAACACAGTGTAAAGAAACAAATTGCATAATACAATATAGAAAAAAGCCAAAAAAGTAATACAAAGCCAAACAAATAAAAAACAAACTAACCTTTTCCTCACAGCAAACTGTACCAAAATCTTGCTGAGCCTTTCCAGTATAGCTCTGAAATATTTTACTTTACCCCTAAAATAGAAGGTTTAGTTCCTAGCTCCACCCCGTCAGTTCACAGATCATTAACCTTAGCTGACCTGTTGCAACTTATGTGTGACTCCTTGATTGACCTCTTTTAATTTCTTAGAAGAAAAACAACAGCAGCAAGATCCTCTGAAAAACACTTTATTCCAAAGATAATATCCTCTGACGTCTCGGCCTGAGCCTTCAAGGAGTACAAAGAAACTGAGCTCTCATCAAGTATATATACACATGGACACTAATTAAATCAATTAATATAATGAATGCTAAAAGCACAATTATTCAATTAACAAGCATTCTCCAGTTAAAATCTTCATTAAGACCTTCAGGACACAATGTTTTAAACTTTAAAATAAAAACTGCCTCTTTTTGTTGCAATAAACATTTTACATTTATATTATTGTATTTATAGTTAGGTATTTGTTCCAAAATAGTTGCACATAAATCATTAGGATTACTATTATGATATTTTGAAAAATGCATTGCTACAGGACTTTCTGCTTTATTATTTACAATGTCCCTAATATGTTCCAAGAGCCTTGTTTTAAATGCTCTTTTTGTTTCCCCAATATAGAACTTCTGACATGAACAGCGTAAAGCATAAATAACTCTTTCTGTATAACAATAAAAAGATTGTTTTACTTGAAAAGCCATATTGTTGATATGTTCAAAAAAAGGCACTATAAATTTACATGCTTTACATTTATTACATTTTATAGTACCTCTCCTAATAGGACTGTATTGTAATGTTTCATTTGGAAAATTAAACCTGCTTTTGATAAGCATATCCTTAATACTTCTACCCCTACAATATGAAAATTTTAAATCAGCATTTAACCAAGTTTTAACATTACTTAATGAACATAAATAGTTCCAAAAATGTAAAACTATATTAACCAATTCCCCAGCAAAACAACTATATTTGGTTACAAAATACATAACTTCTCTGTCTTCTGAAGAAATGTTAAATGTTCTTGCATTTTTATGCATCACATGCTTATGACTATTGTCAGTTTCTTTAAAAAGTTTTTTAAAAGCTTCATTTAATAAACTATCACTATAGCCTCTATGTTCAAATGAGTTCACTAACCATTTTAATTCCCCAAAAAAAGTATTTTCATTGTTACATAATCTATGGATACGCAACATTTCACTATATGGAAGTGACTTAATAGTGTGAGGGGGATGGCCACTGGAGCTATGTACATACTGCATATTGCCCATAAATTTTCTGTTTACTGATGTGACAAGTTTTTTACCATTTTGGATTTCTAGTTTAACATCAAGAAAAGGAACACAGGTATTAATCTGTAAACCATCAAATTCCAAGAAAAATCTGTTGGAATTTAAATCAATAAAAAATTGATGTGCCAACCTGTAGTCTCCCTCTACCAAAAAAATTAAATCGTCAACATATCGATAATATTTAATTACATGTTGATGAAAAAATTGATGTTTGTATATATACTCAATTTCAAATAATCCCATTGCTAAGTTTGCATATATGGGGGCAAAGACAGCCCCCATGGCAGTTCCCTGTTTTTGACGGTATAATTCATTATGAAATTCAAAAAAATTATTAATTAAACAGAATTCAGTGAGTTCCACAATATATTCAGTTACAGGAGAATGACCTAAGAAGAATCTGACAGCTTCTATGCCAAATTTGTGGCCAATGCTCGTGTATAAGCTCTTTACGTCAATAGTTACCCAATACATATTTGAATTCCATTTTACATCTTTTATCTTATTTAAAAAATCAAAAACATCCACCAAATAGGAAGGTAGAGCCTTTACATATGAGGAAAAATGATGATGCAAAAATATACCCAAGTTATGCAAAAAATACCTGCGACCCGAAACAATGGGTCTTCCTGATGGTTTTAACAAATTTTTATGTATTTTTGGCAAACAATAAAAGTAAGCCATATCACATTCATTTACTTGGAATTTTTTCTTTATATCACTGATGGTAAAATAACCCAGTCTCAAGCCTTTAGATATCAAAGCTTTATATTCCGAAATGGCAACATGATAGTTGTCCACATTAGTCTTTTCATATGTATTAGCATCCTGAAGATGTTCTATACACATTTGGAAGTAATCATGTGGATCAAGAACTACCAACTTGTTGCCTTTATCGGCAGGCTTAAACACTATATCATTCCTCTTACTAAGTGAACATAACGTCTGCCATTCATCAAAAGTCATATTATATTTAATATTACCTTTGTTACGTAAAAAAGAGTAATATGTAACATCAATGCTATGGTTGACCATTTTAACAAAATTCGAAACTTCATTATGTAAAAATTGAGGTGTAAAATGGCTATTAACAGGAATATTATCAGTGTTTAAATTAACATAAGCATTAGATGGCTCATCAGATGTACAAGAAAAGAAACTATCTGACGAAGTAGAAGAACTATTATCAAAATTATCCTGTAATTGCTTGACATTTTGGCTAAAAAAATATTTAAGATGAAGTTTTCTCCCAAATTTGTATACATCCGTCTTTAACTCATGTAAACCAGGTATTACTGTAGGGATAAATTTTAAACCAAGGTTTAAGACTGCAGTCTCTTTGTCATCAAGTACACATTTAGATAAATTGACAATATAGTCACTAACATTCTCGGAAACAAAATTACCATCTGCCTCTTTTGTGACCACCCCGTCCGTTTTGTTCATTAGCTGTATATTGGATGAATTCACGTTGGCGTTTTTGTCCCTGTGGGTTCCTATGTGTTTGGAGCAGTCGTTTCTGAAAAGTCTGGCGGAAACCTGTTGGTTGCTGAGCAGCCGGTAAGCAGGGGAATTCCGCATCGTCGAATTCTTCCTCTCCCGAAGTAAAACCTCCTTCAGATGCAGAGGCTGACGAATAAGGATGACGTGAATGATTGGCGTCAGCTTGAAATCTCACTCGCTTACGTTCTTGCTTCCGATAGGCTCTCGAACAGAAAGCTTTATTCATTTCGTAGTCACGCAAGTCCCGAACAAGTTTGCCCTTCTTACGTTCAATCAAATTCAATTCAAACTCTTTGAGTTTATCTTGAGTTTGAATTAAAAATTCATTTAAAGTGGAAATCGGAACACATTTAGAGATGTCTTGACAAATGTTCTTAATATCTGTACACAGTTCTGTTTGTTTGAGCTGATCACGCTCCACTAGAATGTGAAAAAGGCAATAAAGTAATAAAGTAATAAAAACACAACAAATAAAAAGAAGAGTGACCTTTCCCTAACAGCAAACTGTAGCAGTGTCTGAGTTCCAGTAAAGATTTGAAATGTTTTATTTTATCCCTTAAATAGAAGGTTTAGTTCCTAGCTCCACCCCCAGTTCACAGATGACTAACCATAGCTGACCTTTTGTAACTTATGTGTGACTCCTTAATTGACCTCTTCTAATTTATTTTCTGACTCACAAGAGAAAGAACTGTGGTCTCTTTTCAAGTTTTAGTATGCAGTTAAAAGTAGCACACAAGTAAAACACAGTGTAACGAAAATAAATCACAGTATACAAAATAGAAAAAGGCAATAAAGTAATACAAAACACAACAAATAAAAAGCAAACTAACTTTTCCCTCACAAAAAACTGTAGCAGAATCTAGGTGAGCCTTTCTAGTAAAGCTTAAAAATGTTTCCTTTTACCCATAAAATAGAAGGTTTAGTTCCTAACTCCACACCCTCAGTTCACAGATGATTAAGCTTAGCTGACCTGTTGTAACTTATATGCGACTCCTTAATTGACCTCTTCTAATTTCTATTTGTCTCACAAGAGACAGAGCTGTAATCTCTTTTCAAGTTTTAGTATTCAGTTAAATGCATAATACAAGTAAAACACAGTGTAAAGAAACAAATCGCATAATACAATATAGAAAAAAGCCAAAAAAGTAATACAAAGCCAAACAAATAAAAAACAAACTAACCTTTTCCTCACAGCAAACTGTACCAAAATCTTGCTGAGCCTTTCCAGTATAGCTCTGAAATATTTTACTTTACCCCTAAAATAGAAGGTTTAGTTCCTAGCTCCACCCCGTCAGTTCACAGATCATTAACCTTAGCTGACCTGTTGCAACTTATGTGTGACTCCTTGATTGACCTTTTTTAATTTCTTGTCTGACTCATAGGAGACAGAGCTCTGGACTCTTTTCAAAGTTTTAGTATGCAGTTAAAAACAGAACACAAGTAAAACACAGTGTAAAGAAAACAAATCAAAGTATACAAATTAAAAAAGGCAATAAAGTAATAAAAACATAACAAATAAAAAGAAGAGTAACCTTTCCCTAACGGCAAACTGTAGCAGAGTCTGGGTTCCAGTAAAGCTTTGAAATGCTTTATTTTATCCCTTAAATAGAAGGTTTAGTTCCTAGCTCCACCCCCAGTTCACAGATGACTAACCATAGCTGACCTTTTGTAACTTATGTGTGACTCCTTAATTGACCTCTTCTAATTTCTTTTCTGACTCACAAGAGAAAGAACTGTGGTCTCTTTTCAAGTTTTAGTATGCAGTTAAAAGTAGCACACAAGTAAAACACAGCGTAACGAAAATAAATCACAGTATACAAAATAGAAAAAGGCAATAAAGTAATACAAAACACAACAAATAAAAAGCAAACTAACTTTTCCCTCACAAGAAACTGTAGCAGAATCTAGGTGAGCCTTTCTAGTAAAGCTTAAAAATGTTTCCTTTTACCCATAAAATAGAAGGTTTAGTTCCTAACTCCACACCCTCAGTTCACAGATGATTAAGCTTAGCTGACCTGTTGTAACTTATATGTGACTCCTTAATTGACCTCTTCTAGTTTCCATTTGTCTCACAAGAGACAGAGCTGTAATCTCTTTTCAAGTTTTAGTATTCAGTTAAATGCATAATACAAGTAAAACACAGTGTAAAGAAACAAATCACACAATACAATATAGAAAAAAGCCAAAAAAGTAATACAAAGCAAAACAAATAAAAAACAAACTAACCTTTTCCTCACAGCAAACTGTACCAAAATCTTGCTGAGCCTTTCCAGTAAAGCTCTGAAATATTTTACTTTACCCCTAAAATAGAAGGTTTAGTTCCTAGCTCCACCCCGTCAGTTCACAGATCATTAACCTTAGCTGACCTGTTGCAAATTATGTGTGACTCCTTGATTGACCTCTTTTAAGTTCTTGTCTGACTCATAGGAGACAGAGCTCTGGACTCTATTCAAAGTTTTAGTATGCAGTTAAAAACAGAACACAAGTAAAAAGCAGTGTAAAGAAAACAAATCAAAGTATACAAATTAAAAAAGGCAATAAAGTAATAAAAACACAACAAATAAAAAGAAGAGTAACCTTTCCCTAACAGCAAACTGTAGCAGAGTCTGGGTTCCAGTAAAGCTTTGAAATGTTTTATTTTATCCCTTAAATAGAAGGTTTAGTTCCTAGCTCATCCCCCAAGTTCAAAGATGACTAACCATAGCTGACTTTTTGTAACTTATGTGTGACTCCTTAATTGACCTCTTCTAATTTCTTGTCTGACTCACAAGAGAAAGAACTGTGGTCTCTATTCACGTTTTAGTATTCAGTTAAAAGTAGCACACAAGTAAAACACAGCATAACAAAAACAAATCACAGGATACAAAATGGAAAAAGGCAATAAAGTAATACAAAACACAACAAATAAAAAGCAAACTAACTTTTCCCTCACAAGAAACTGTAGCAGAATCTGGGTGAGCCTTTCTAGTAAAGCTCAAAAATGTTTCCTTTTACCCATAAAATAAAAGGTTTAGTTCCTAACTCCACACCCTCAATTCACAGATGATTAAGCTTAGCCGACCGGTTGTAACTTATATGCGACTCCTTAGTTGACCTCTTCTAATTTCTATTTGACTCACAAGAGACAGAGCTGTGGTCTCTTTTCAAATTTTAGTATGCAGTTAAAAGCAGAATACAAGTAAAACACAGTGTAAAGAAAACAAACCTAAGTACACAGAATAGAAAAAAACAATAAAGTAATACTAAACACAACAAAAAGCAAACTAACCTTTCCTCACAGCAAACTGTAGCAGAATCTGTGTAAGACTTTCCAGTAAAGCTCAACAATGTTTTATTTTTCCAGTTAAATAGAAGTTTTAGTTCCTACCTCTACCACCTAATTTCTCAGATGATTAACCTTAGCTGACCTGTGGTAACTTATGTGCGACTCCTTAACTGACCCTTTCTAATTTCTGTCTAACTCACAAGAGACAGAGCTGTTGTCACTTTTCAAGTTTTAGTATGCAGTTAAAAGCAGAATAAAAGTAAAACACAGTGTAAAGAAAACAAATCACAGTATACAAAATAAAAAGCCAATAAAGTAATACAACCGCTACAAAAAAGCAAACAAACCTTTCTCTCACAGCAAACTGTAGTAGAATCTGGGTGAGTCTTTCCAGTAGAGCTCTGAAATGTTTTATTTTACCCCTTAAATAGAAGGCTTAGTTCATAGATCCACCCTTTCAGTTCACAGATGATTAAACTTAGCTGAATTGTTGTAACTTATGTGTGAATCCTTAACTGACCTCTTATAATTTTTGTCTGAGTCACAATAGACAGAGCTGTGGGCTGTTTTCAAGATTTAGTATGCAGTTAAAAGCAGAATACAAGTAAAGCACAATGTAAAGAAAACAAGTCACTGTATACAACATAGAAAAAGGCAGTAAAGTAATATAAAACACAACAAATAAAAAGCAAACTAACCCTTCCCTCACAGAAAACTATAACAGACTTAGGGTGAGCCTTTCCAGTAAAGCTCTGAAATGTTTTATTTTACTCCTTAAATAGGGTTGGTTCCTAGCTCCACCACCTCAGTTCACAGATTAACCTTAGCTGAACTGTTTTAACTTGTGTGTGACTACTTAATTGACCTGTTCTAATTTCCATCTGACACACAAGAGACAGAACTGTGGTCTCTTCAAGTTTTAGCATGCAGTTAAAAGCAGAATACAAGTTAGACAGAGTAAATAAAACAAAATGCAGTGCACAAAATAGAAAAAGACAATAAAGTAATACAAAACACAATAAATAAAAAGCAAACTAACCTTTTCCTCACAGCAAACTGTAGTAAAATCTGGGTGAGCCTTTCCAGTAAAGCTCTGAAATGTTTTATTTTACCCCTTAAATTAGAGGTTTAGTACCTAGATCCACCCCCTCAGTTCACAGATGATTAACCTTAGTTGACCTGTTGTAACTTATGTGTGAATCCTTAATTGACCTCTTAATTTTTGTCTGACTCACAATAGAGTGTGGGCTGTTTTCAAGTTTTAGCATGCTGTTAAAAGCAGAACACAAGTAAAACACAGTGTAAAGGAAACAAATCACAGTATACAAAATAGAAAAAGTCAATAAAGTAATACAAACACAAAAAAGCAAATTAACCTTCCCTCAGAGCAAACTGTAGCAAAATATGGGAGAGCCTTTTCAGTAAAGCTCTAAAATGATTTATTTTACCACTTAAATATATGTTTAGTTCCTAGCTCTACCACTCAGCTAACAGATGGTTAACCTTAGCTAACCTGTTGTAAATTATGTGTGACTCCTTAATTGACTTGTTCTAATTTTTGTCTGACTCATATTAGACAGAGCTGTGGTCTCTTTTCAAGTTTTAGTATGCAGTTAAAAGCAGAATACAGTTACAACACAGTGTAATGAAAACAAATCACAGTATACAAAATAGAAAACGTCAATAAACTAATAAAAAACACAACAAATAAAAAGCAAATTAACCATTCCATCACAGAAAACTGTCACAGAATCTTGGTAAACCTTTCCAGTAAAGCTCAGAGATTTTAATTTTACCCCTTAGTTCCTAACTCCACCCCTGAGTTCACAGATGATTAACCTTAACTGATCTGTTGTAACTTATGTGTGACTCCTTAATTGACCTTATCTAATTTCTGACTCACAGAAGACAGAGCTGTGCTCCCTTTTCAAATTTTCGTATGCAGTAAAAGCAGAATACAAGTATAACACAGTGTAACAAAAACAAATCATAATATACAAAATAGAATAAGGCAATAAAGTAATACAAAACAAAGCAAATAAAAAGACAACTAACCTTTCACTCACAGCAAAACATACTAGAAACTAGGTGAGCCTTTCCAGTAAAGCTCTGAAATGTTTTATTTTACCCATCATATAGAATGTTTAGTTCCTAACTCAACCCCCTCAGTTCACAGATGATTAACCATAGCTGACCTGTTGTAACTTATGTGTGACTCCTTAATTGACCTCTTCTAATTTCTTTCTGATTCAAAAGAGACAGAGCTGTGGTCACTTTTCAAGTTTTAGTATGCAGATAAAAGCAGAATCTAAGTAAAACAGTGTAAGGAAAACAAATCACAACATACAAAATATAAAAAAAGCAATAAAGTGATACAAAACACAACAAATAAAAAGCAAACTAACCTTCCCTCACAGCGAACTGATACAGAATCTGAGTGAGCCTTTCCAGTAAAGCTCTGAAATGTTTTATTTTACCCGTTAAATAGAAGGTTTAGTTCCTATCTCCACACCCTCAGTTCACAGATGATTAACCTTAGCTGAACTGTTGTACCTTATGTGTGACTCTTTTATTGATCTGTTCTAATTTCTGTCTGACTCACTAGAGACAGAGCTGTGGTCTCTTTTCAAGTTTTAGTATGCAGTTAAAAGCAGAATACAAGTAAAACGCAATGTAAAAAAAACAAATCACAGTATACAAAATAGAAAAAGGGCAATAAAGTAACAAATAAAAAGCAAACTAATCCCTCCCTCACATCGAACTATACCAGGATATGGGTGAGCCTTTCCAGTAAAGCTCTAAAATGTTTTATTTTACCCCTTAAATAGAAGGGTTAGTTCTTAGCTCCACCACCTCAGTTAACAGATGATTAACCTTAGCTGACCCATTGAAATATATGTGTGACTCCTTAATTGACCTCTTCTAATTTCTTGTCCGACTCACAAGAGACAGAACTGTGGTCTTTTTTCAAGTTTTAGTAAGCAGTTAAAAGTAGAACACAAGTAAAACACAGTGTAACGAAAACAAATCACAGTATACAAAATAGAAAAAGCCAATAAAGTAATACAAAACACAATAAATAAAAATCAAACTAACTTTTCCATCACAGGAAACTGTAGTGGAATCTGGGTGAGCCTTTCCAGTAAAGCTCAGAAATGTTTCCTTTTACCCATAAAATAGAAGGTTTAGTTCCTAAGTCCACCCCCTCAGTTCACAGATGATTAAGCTTAGCTGACCTGTTGTAACTTATATGTGACTCCTTGATTGACCTATTCTAATTTCTATAGGACTCACAAAAGACCGAGCTGTGGTCTCTTTTCAAGTTTTAGTATGCAGTTAAAAGTAGAATACAAGTAAAACAGAGTGTAAAGAAAACAAACCAAAGTACACAAAATATTAAAAGACAATAAAGTAATACAAACACAAAAAATAAAGTGCAAACTAACCTTTCCTCACAGCAAACTATAGCAGAATCTGTGTAAACCTTTCCAATAAAGCTCAAAAATGTTTTATTTTACCCGTTATATAGAAGGTTTAGTTCCTAGCTCCACCACCTCATTTCACAGATGATTAACCTTAGCTGACCTGTGGTAACTTATGTGCGACTCCTTAATTGACCCTTTCTAATGACTGTCTGACTCACAAGAGACAGAGCTGTGGTCTCTCTTCAAGTTTTAGTATGCAGTTAAAAGCAGAATACAAGTAAAACACAGAGTAAAGAAAACAAATCACTGTATACAAAATAGAAAATGTCAATAAAATAATACAACCACAGCAAAAAAAGCAAACAAACCTTTCTCTCACATGAAACTGTAGCAGAATCTGGATGAGCCTATCTGGTAAAGCTCTAAAATGTTTTATTTTACCACTTAAATATATGGTTTAGTTCCTAGCTCCATCCCCTCAGTTCAAAGATGATTAACCTTAGCTGACTTGTTGTAAATTATGTGTGACTCCTTAATTGATGTCTTCTAATTTTTGTCCGACTCACAGTAGACAGAGCTGTGGTCTCTTTTCAAGTTATAGCATGCAGCTAAAAGCAGAATACAAGTAAATCACAGAGTAAAAAAACAAGTCACTGTATACAAAGTAGAAAAAGGCAATAAAGTAATATAAAACACAACAAATAAAAAGCAAAATAATCCTTCCCTCACAGCACACTGTAACAAAATCTGGGTGAGCCTTTCCAGTAAAGCTCATAAATGTTTCATTTTGCCCCTTAAACAGAAGGTTTATTTCCTAACTCCACCCCTCAGTTCACAGACGATTAACCATAGCTGACCTATTGTAACTTATGTGTGACTCCTTAACTGACCTCTTTTAATTTTTTGTCTTACTCACAAGAGAGACAGCTGTGATCTCTTTTCAAATTTTAGTATGCAGTTAAAAGTAGAATACAGTTACAACACAGTGTAATGAAAAGAAAATCACAGTATACAAAATAGAAAAAAACAATAAAGTAATACAAAACACAACAACTTAAAACCAAACTAGCCTTTCCCTCACAGCAAACTGTAGCAGAATTTGGGTTAGCCTTTCCAGTAAAACTCAGAAATGTTTCACTTTACCCATTAAATAGAAGGTTTAGTTCCTAACGCCACACCCTCAAGTCACAGATGATTAACCTTAGCTAACCTGTTGTAACTTATGTGTGACTCCTTAATTGACCTCTTCTAATTTCTGACTTACAAGAGATAGAGCTGTGGGCTGTTTTCAAGTTTTAGTATGCATTTAAAAGCAGAATAATAGTAAAAAACAGTGTAAAGAAAATAAGTCACAGTATACAAAATAGATAAAGGCATTGAAATAATACAAAACACAACAAATAAAAAGCAAACTAACCTTTCCCTCCCAGCAAACTATAACAGAATCTGGGTGAGCCTTTTCAGTAAAGCTTTGAAATGTTTTATTTTACCCTTTAAATAAAAGGTGTAGCTCCTAGATCCACCCTATCAGTTCACAGATGATTAACCTTAGGTAATCTGTTGTAACCTATGTGTGAATCCTTACATTACCTCTTCTAATTTTTGTCTGACTCACAATAGACAGAGCTGTGGGCTGTTTTCAAGTTTTAATATGCAGTTAAATGCTGAATACAAGTAAAATACAGTGTAAAGAAAACAAGTCACAGTATACAACACAGAAAAAGGCAGTAAAGTAATATAAAACAACAAAAAAAAAGCAAACTAACCCTTCCCTCACAGAAAGTTATAACAGAATCTGGGTGAGCCTTTCCAGTAAAGCTCTGAAATGTTAAGTTTTACTCCTTAAATAGAATGGTTAGTCCTTGGCTTCACCACCTCAGCTCACAGATGATCCTTAGCTGACCTGTTTTAACTTATGTGTGACTCCTTAACTGACCTCTTCTAATTTCTTGTCTGAATCAACAAGAGACAGAACTGCAGTCCCTTTTCAAGTTTTAATAAGCAGTTAAAAGTAGAATAAAAGTAAAACACAGTGTAATGAAAACAAATCACAGTATACAAAATAGAAAAAAGCAATATAGTAATACCAAACACAACAAATAAAAAGCAAACTAACTTTCCTTTCACAGGAAACTGTTGTGGAATCTGGGTGAGTCTTTCCAGTAAAGCTCAGACATGTTTCATTTTACCCCTAAAATAGAAGGTTTAGTTCCTAACTCCACCCCCTCAGTTCACAGATGATTAACATTAGCTGACCTGTTTTAACTTATGTGTGACTTCTTAATTAAACTCTTCTAATTTCTATCTGAATCACAAGAGACAGAGCCGTGGCCTCTTTTCAAGATTTAGTATGCAGTTAAATGCAGAATACAAGTAAAACACAGTGTAAAGAAAACAAAGCACAGTACACAAAATTGAAAAAGACAATAAAGTAATAGAAAACACAACAAATAAAGAGCAAACTAACCTTTTCCTCACATCAAACTGTAGCAGAATCTGTGTAAGCCTTTCCAGTAAGGCTTGAAAATGTTTTATTTTACCCATTAAATAGAAGGTTTAGTTCCTAGCCCCACCACCTCAGTTCACAGATGGTTAACCTTAGATGGCCTGTTGTAACTATTGTGTGACTCCTTAAATGACCCTTTCTAATTTCTGTCTGACTCATAAGAGACAGATCCATGGTCTCTTTTCAAGTTATAGCATGCAGCTAAAAGCAGAATACAAGTAAATCACAGAGTAAAAAAACAAGTCACTGTATACAAAGTAGAAAAAGGCAATAAAGTAATATAAAACACAACAAATAAAAAGCAAAATAATCCTTCCCTCACAGCACACTAACAAAATCTGGGTGAGCCTTTCCAGTAAAGCTCATAAATGTTTCATTTTGCCCCTTAAACAGAAGGTTTATTTCCTAACTCCACCCCTCAGTTCACAGACGATTAACCATAGCTGACCTATTGTAACTTATGTGTGACTCCTTAACTGACCTCTTCTAATTTTTTGTCTTACTCACAAGAGAGACAGCTGTGATCTCTTTTCAAATTTTAGTATGCAGTTAAAAGTAGAATACAGTTACAACACAGTGTAATGAAAAGAAAATCACAGTATACAAAATAGAAACAAACAATAAAGTAATACAAAACACAACAACTTAAAACCAAACTAGCCTTTCCCTCACAGCAAACTGTAGCAGAATTTGGGTTAGCCTTTCCAGTAAAACTCAGAAATGTTTCACTTTACCCATTAAATAGAAGGTTTAGTTCCTAACGCCACACCCTCAAGTCACAGATGATTAACCTTAGCTGACCTGTTGTAACTTATGTGTGACTCCTTAATTGACCTCTTCTAATTTCTGACTTACAAGAGATAGAGCTGTGGGCTGTTTTCAAGTTTTAGTATGCATTTAAAAGCAGAATAATAGTAAAAAACAGTGTAAAGAAAATAAGTCACAGTATACAAAATAGATAAAGGCATTGAAATAATACAAAACACAACAAATAAAAAGCAAACTAACCTTTCCCTCCCAGCAAACTATAACAGAATCTGGGTGAGCCTTTTCAGTAAAGCTTTGAAATGTTTTATTTTACCCTTTAAATAAAAGGTGTAGCTCCTAGATCCACCCTATCAGTTCACAGATGATTAACCTTAGGTAATCTGTTGTAACCTATGTGTGAATCCTTACATTACCTCTTCTAATTTTTGTCTGACTCACAATAGACAGAGCTGTGGGCTGTTTTCAAGTTTTAATATGCAGTTAAAAGCTGAATGCAAGTAAAATACAGTGTAAAGAAAACAAGTCACAGTATACAACACAGAAAAAGGCAGTAAAGTAATATAAAACAACAAAAAAAAAGCAAACTAACCCTTCCCTCACAGAAAGTTATAACAGAATCTGGGTGAGCCTTTCCAGTAAAGCTCTGAAATGTTAAGTTTTACTCCTTAAATAGAATGGTTAGTCCTTGGCTTCACCACCTCAGCTCACAGATGATCCTTAGCTGACCTGTTTTAACTTATGTGTGACTCCTTAACTGACCTCTTCTAATTTCTTGTCTGAATCAACAAGAGACAGAACTGCAGTCCCTTTTCAAGTGTTAATAAGCAGTTAAAAGTAGAATAAAAGTAAAACACAGTGTAATGAAAACAAATCACAGTATACAAAATAGAAAAAGGCAATATAGTAATACCAAACACAGCAAATAAAAAGCAAACTAACTTTCCTTTCACAGGAAACTGTTGTGGAATCTGGGTGAGTCTTTCCAGTAAAGCTCAGAAATGTTTCATTTTACCCCTAAAATAGAAGGTTTAGTTCCTAACTCCACCCCCTCAGTTCACAGATGATTAACATTAGCTGACCTGTTTTAACTTATGTGTGACTTCTTAATTAAACTCTTCTAATTTCTATCTGAATCACAAGAGACAGAGCCGTGGCCTCTTTTCAAGATTTAGTATGCAGTTAAATGCAGAATACAAGTAAAACACAGTGTAAAGAAAACAAAGCACAGTACACAAAATTGAAAAAGACAATAAAGTAATAGAAAACACAACAAATAAAGAGCAAACTAACCTTTTCCTCACAGCAAACTGTAGCAGAATCTGTGTAAGCCTTTCCAGTAAGGCTTGAAAATGTTTTATTTTACCCATTAAATAGAAGGTTTAGTTCCTAGCCCCACCACCTCAGTTCACAGATGGTTAACCTTAGATGGCCTGTTGTAACTATTGTGTGACTCCTTAAATGACCCTTTCTAATTTCTGTCTGACTCATAAGAGACAGATCCATGGTCTCTTTTCAAGTTTTAGTATGCAGTTAAAAGCAGAATCCAAGTAAAACACAGTGTAATGTAAACATATCACAGTATACAAAATAGAAAAAGGCAATAAAGTAATACAAACAACAAAAAAACAAATTAACCTTTCACTCACAGCAAATTGTACCAGAATCTGGGTGAGCCTTTCCAGTAAAGCTCTAATTTTTTACCACTTAAATACATGGTTTAGTTCCTAACTCCACCCCTTACTTTACAGATTATTTACCTTAACTGACCTGTTGTAAAATATGTGTGACTTCTTAATTGACCTCTTCTAATTCTTGTTTGACTCACAATAGACAAATCTCTCATCTCTTTTCAAGTTTTAGCATGCAGTCAAAGGCAGAATACAAGTAAAACACAGAGTAAAAAAAATCACAGTATACAAAATAGAAAAAGCAGTAAAGTAATACAAAACATAAAAATAAAAATAAAAAGCAAAACAATCCTTCCCTCATAGCAAACTGTAACAGAATTTGGGTGAGCCTTTCCAGTAAAGCTCAAAAATGTTTCATTTTACCCCTTAAATACAAGGTAGAGTTCCTAATTCCACCCCCTCTGTTCATAGATTATTAACCTTAAATGACCTGTTGTAACGTATGTGTGACTCCTTAACTGATCTCTTTTAATTTCTTGTCTGACTCACAAGAGCAGAGCTGTGGTCTCTTTTCAAGTTTTAGTATGTCGTTAAAAGCAGAATACATTTTCAACACAGTGTAATGAAAACAAATCACAGTATACAAAATAGAAAAAGGTAATAAAGTAATACAAAACTCAACAAATTAAAACCAAACTAACCTTTCCCTCACAGCAAATTGTAGCAGAATCTGAGTGAGCCTTTCCAGTAAAGCTCAGATATGTTTCACTTTACCCCTTAAATAAAAGGTTTAGTTCCTAACTCCACCCCCTCAGTTCACAGATGATTAACCTTAGATGACCTGTTGTAACTTATGTGTGACTCCTTAACTAACCCTATCTAATTTCTGTCTAACTCACAAGAGACAGAGCTCTGGTCTCTTTTCAAGTTTTAGTATGCCGTTAAAAGCAGAATTCAAGTAAAACACAGTGTAAAGAAAACAAATCACACTATATAAGATAGAAAAAGTCATAAAAGTAATACAAAACAAAACAAATAAAAAGCAAACTAACATTTTCCTCACAGCACCCTGTAGCAAAATCTTGCTGAGCCTTTCCAGTAAATCTCTGAAATGTTTTATTATACCCCAAAATAGAAGGTTTAGTTCCTATCTCCACCTTCTCAGTTCACAAATCATTAACCTTAGCTGACCTTTTGCAACTTATGTGTGAGTCCTTAATTAACCTCTTCTAATTTCTTGTCTGACTTACAGGAGACAGAGCTCTGGACTCTTTTTAAAGTTTTAGTATGTAGTTAAAAGTAGAACACAAGTAAAACACAATGTTAAGAAAATAAATCTACAAATTAGAAAAAGGCAATAATGTAATACAAAACACAACAAATAAAAAACAAACTAACCTTTCCCTAACAGCAAACTGTAGCATAGTCTGAGCGAGCCTTTCCAGGAAAGCTCTGAAATGTTTTATTTGACCCTTAAATAGAAGGTTTAGTTCCTAGATCCACCCCTCAGTTCACAGATAATTAACCTTAGCTGACCTGTTGTAACCTATGTGTGACTCCTAAATTGACCTCTTCTAATGTTTGACTGACTCACAATAGACAATGCTGTGGGCTGTTTTCAAGTTTTAGTATGCAGTTAAAAAGCAGAATACAAGTAAAACACAGTGTAAATAAAACAAAATAGAAAAATACAATAAAGTGATACAAAACACAACAACCAAAAAGCAAACTAACCTTTTCTTACAGCAAACTGTAGTAGAATCTGTGTAGGCCTTTCCAGTAAAGCTTGAAAATGTCTTATTTTACTCATTAAATAGAAGGTTTAGTTCCTAGCTCTACCACCTCAGATCACAGATGATTAACCTTAGATAACCTGTTGTAACTTATGTGTGACTCCTTAATTGACCCATTCTAATTTCTGTCTGACTGATAAGAGACAGAGCTGTGGTCTCCTTTCAAGTTTTAGTATGCAGTTAAAGCATAATACAAGTGAAATAGTGTAAAGAAAACAAATCACAGTATACAAAAATAAATATTCTATAAAGTAATAAAAATACAACAAAAAAGCAAACTAACCTGTCCCTCACAGCAAACAATAGCAAAATCTGGGTGAGCCTTTCCAGTAAAGCTCTAAAATGTTTTATTTTACCCCTTAAAGAGAAGGGTTAGTTCCTAGCTCCACCACCTCAGTTCACAGATGATTAACCTTAGCTGACCTGTTGTAACTTATGTGTGACTTCTTAATTGACCCTTTTTAATTTCTGTCTGACACACAAGAGACAGGGCTGTGGTCTGTTTTCAAGTTTTAGTATGCAGTTAAAAGCAGAATACAAGTAAAACACGGAGTAAAGAAAACAAATCACAGTATACAAAATAGAAAAAGGCAATAAAGTAATACAACCACAACAAAAAAGCAGATAAAGCTTTTCCTCACAGCAAACTGTAGTTGAATCTGAGTGAGCCTTTCCAGTAAAGCTCTAAAATGTTTTATTTTACCACTTAAATATATGGTTTAGTTCCTAGCTCCATCCCATCATTTCAAAGATGATTCACCTTAGCTGACCTGTTGTAAATTATGTGTGACTACTTAATTGATCTCTTCTAATTTTTACATGACTCACAATAGACAAAACTGTGGTCTCTTTTCAAGTTTAAGCATGCAGTTAAAAGCAGAATACAAGTAAAACACAGAGTAAAGGAAACAAATCACAGTATACAAAATAAAAAAAGGCAGTAAAGTAATATAAAACAGAACAAATAAAAAGAAAATAATCCTTCCCTCACAGCAAACTGTAACATAATCTGGGTGAGCCTTTCCAGTACAGCTCAGAAATGTTTCCTTTTACCCATAAAATAGAAGGTTTAGTTCCTAACTCCACCCCCTCAGTTCACAGATGATTAAGCTTAGCTGACCTGTTGTAATTTCTGTCTAACTCACAAGAGACAGAGCTGTGGTCATGAGTTAAAAGCAGAATACAACTAAAACACAGTGTAAAGAAAATAAATCACAGTATACAAAACAGAAAAAGGCAACAAAGTAATACAAACACACACAAAAAAAGAAAACTAACCTTTCCCTCACAGCAAACTCTAGCAGAATCTAGGTGAACCTTTCCAGTAAAGCTCTAAAATATTTTATTTTACCACTTAAATATATGGTTTAGTTACTAGCTCCACCCCCTCAGTTGACAGATCATTAACCTTAGCTGACCTGTTGCAACTTATGTGTGACTCCTTAATTGACCTCTTCTAATTTCTTGTCTGACTAAATGGAGACAGAGCTCTGGACTCTTTTCAAAGTTTAGTATGCAGTTAAAAGCAGAACACAAGTAAAACACAGTGTAAAGAAAACAAATCACCGTATACAATTTCAAAAAAGGAAACAAAGTAATAAAAACAAAACAAATAAAAAGCATAGTAACCTTTCCCTAACAGCAAACTGTAGCAGTGTTTGGGTGAGCCTTTCCAGTAAAGCTTTGAAATGTTTTATTTTATCCCTTAAATAGATGGTTTAGTTCCTAGCTCCATCCCCCAGTTCACAGATGAATAACGTTAACTAACCTGTTGTAACTTATGTGTGACTCCTTAATTGGCCTCTTTTAATTTTTGTATGACTCACAAGAGCCAGAGCTGTGCGCTGTTTTCAAGTTTTAGTATGCAGTTAAAAGCAGAATACAAGTAAAACACAGTGTAAAAAAAAATCAGTACACAAAATAGAAAAAGACAATAAAGTCATACAAAACACAACAAATAAAAAGCAAGCTAACCCCTCCCTCACATCAAACTATAACAGAATATGATAATAACATCAACCAAGTGCTGAGCAGAAGTGAAAGCGAAGATGAACATTTCTCAAAGAATGACAGTCCCAGTTATAAAATCGATGTAGTTTAATGCAAATAAGGTTAAACGGATAAGCGCTTTCACTATATCAGCTTCATCAGATCCATGATTAAACCTCCTAACAGACAATATATATATAACAAAAACCATATAAGTAAATCAACCAATCATAAAAATCAATTTAACTCAAGCTTCTGCTTAAAGTCACAACATATTACAAACGGTTACAAGGTGCAACATATCACATATAAAAAACCTATCCACATATAATAGCTTACATCTCCTATAAAATATATAAGAAATAAAAATAAAAAATAAAAAACAAAATAAAGGCTTATTGTAAATACTGCCACATATATAATGAATGACTCATTCATACTGGACCTGGGACCACTGTTCCCCTACCAGTTCATGTAAATATTGTCAAATCACAGCCTTTTCCTTTCAATGAACATCCTAACCCTTAAAAACATGGAAACACAAAAACACATAGCAGCATAACATGTGAAAATTATATATAATGTACTAATGCATAAAAAATGATACATAGAACTCGTCATTATATATATATAAAAAAGAATGTATACTAGGTAACTGTTAAGACCTGCTATCATTTTACATGTCTACGCTGCCTCAACCTCGATTTTATAGACACCCTTTCATTTAATCCAGAACCCCTATCTGCTCTCAATATTATTATCCAGTCACTTTCTTTGCTCTCAGTAAACGTCCTAATGTCACCTCCCCTAGGAGTTGGGGTGATGACTTCTAACACTCTGAAAAGAAATTCATGATCCTGGCCATTCGTAACAACATGTTTAGCTAAAGCGTTGTGTAGTGTGCCTTTCCTAATATGATAATTGTGTTCTCTCATCCTACCTCTAAGCGGGCGGTTGGTCTTACCCACATAAAAGGAGGAGCACATCTGGCATACTGCTAAACAGACCACGTGAACAGTCAAACAATTAGCTTCTACAGTGGTATGACATACTCTTTTTAAATCTGGATGAAAAAACTCAACATTACTATCAATAAATGGGCAAAAGTTACAGTGACCACACGGTATAGTACAACCGGTTTCTGTAGGACATTTGTCCAATCTTGGATAACACAACAACCTTTTTAAGTTGTGTTTATTCCTAAAGAGAAAACATGGGGCTTCCCCCACTATTTGCTTTAGGTCATCTTCAACCTGCAGGACACACCAAAATGTATTAACAATCTCCCTGATATCAGGCTGATCTGATGAATAAATAGTTGGAAACTTGACACAAGATTCAATCTTCCCCACCCCTATACTATTTGGATTCATTGGCCCAAAGTACGGCCTATCTGTTGTTGAATGTAAATTATTTACCTCATCTAAATACTGATTGACCTCACTCTCATTATAGCCCCTTTCCACTAACCTCTTTCTCAGGTTATCTGATTCACTGGCAAATACTATATCCATAGGGTTCAGCCTAGAGGCCCTAATCGCCTGCCCTTTCATGATGTTTCTGAATATAAACGGTGGATGCATACTCGTTCTGATGAGTAGTGAATTACAATGACAGGCCTTACGGTATACTCCAGTATTGATGATCTCATCGGATAACCTTTCCACAAATAAATCTAAGAACTCGATCTTATGGTCAGAGAAATGCATGGTAAACTTGAGGAAAGTAGTACTATTCATCAAGGTATGCATGGACTGCAGTTGTACTGGTGTCCCTCTCCATAGCACAAAAAAGGTCATCAACAAAACGCTGATAGAACACTACATGCTCCCCAAACAATGTTTCACGAAACAACACATGTTCCTCCCAATAGGCTAAAAAGATGTTGGCATAGCTGTTCGCACAGGGTGTGCCCATAGCTACACCATCACATTGCCTATAAAAAACATCTCTGAACATGAATAAATTATTTTCAAGGACCAGTTCTAAAAAGTGTACTATCAAATCAATCTTAACTTCTCCATAACCACTATGTTCCCTCAAATATTCTAATACATGGGTAAGTCCTAATCCATAGGGGATGACTGTGAATATGGACTGAACATCATATATCACAATAAACAGAGCTGTGGCCTCTTTTCAAGTTATAGCATGCAGCTAAAAGCAGAATACAAGTAAATCACAGAGTAAAAAAACAAGTCACAGTATACAAAGTAGAAAAAGGCAGTAAAGTAATATAAAACACAACAAATAAAAAGCAAAATAATCCTTTCCTCACAGCACACTGTAACAGAATCTGGGTGAGCCTTTCCAGTAAAGCTCAGAAATGTTTCATTTTGCCCCTTAAATGGAAGGTTTATTTCCTAACTCCATCCCTCAGTTCAGAGATGATTAACCTTAGCTGACCTGTTGTAACATATGTGTGACTCCTAAACAGACCTCTTCTAATTTTTTCTCTTACTCACAAGAGACACACCTGTGATCTCTTTTCAAATTTTAGTATGCAGTTAGAAGTAGAATACTGTTACAACACAGTGTAATGAAAAGAAAACCACAGTATACAAAATAGAAAAAGGCAATAAAGTAATACAAAACACAACAAATTAAAACCAAACTAACCTTTCCCTCACAGCAAACTGTAGCAGAATCTGGGTTAGCCTTTCTAGTAAAACTCAGAAATATTTCATTTACCCCTTAAATAGAAGGTTTAGTTCCTAACTCCACACCCTCAGGTCACAGATGATTAACCTTAGCTGACCTGTTGTAACTTATGTGTTCATAGGTTCATAGGTTCATACTAGGCTATCTGCCCTCGGGCATTTATAAGCCTAGCCAGAATGTGTTTGGCTTTTGCCACCCATTTTAAATTTATTTTGCTATGCCCTTTTTCGAGGTTAGTATACTGTGCCTCTGTCTAACAGTGACACAGAAGTGATACCCGTGGTAAACCTACGATCTCCCATCCACTCATCAAGACTCCTCTTGAAGAGAGTCAAGGAGGGACTCTGCCTAACCTGGACTGGGATTTTATTCCAGAGTGAAGGGAGCCTCTGGTTATGAATCTGTCCCTCCAGCATGTCCTATTTATTTCAGTGCTGAGGTTCAAGTCTCTCGGTAGCGTGGCTCGATGGGATTTGGATTTTCTGAGGTGCAGCATGTCCATTAATTCCGGGTTGGACATGGCTTTATATGTCAGGCACAGATCGCCTCTGAACAGGCAGTATGCCACTGAGTAGAGCTGGAGTTTCTTTAACCGGGCAGTATATGGCATCTGTTTGAGCCCTTTGATCCTCTTGGTGAGGTACTTTTTGGGGTCTTTCCAGTTGCTGCAGGTGTCTGGTAAGGTACATCCCAAAAGGGGCATTGTACTCAATTATGGGCCTGATGAGGGATGAGTAAAGAGGCACAATGACTTCCTCTGATCTAGATGTGAATCCCTTCATGATTAGGTGGGCTATATAAAATGTTTTTCTAACCACTTTGGCCATGTGGTTGTCAAATGAGAGATTGCTATCAACTTGGGTCCCCAGGTTCCTAATTACTTCTTCTGTACTTAATGGATTACCACCTATGTGGTAATTTGTGGCACTTTTTTTGCCAAAGGGGATGACTATACACTTTTTGGCATTTAGCTTGAGGCCATGGCTCTGGCATCAGTTGTCTGTTTCTATGAGGCCCTTTTGGAGGATGCTTGTGTCGGCTGGAGAGTCGATTATGGTGCCCAGTTTGCAGTCATCTGCGAACTTGGTCAGCCACAGTCCTTCCGTGTTGGCCTGTACCTCCGGGAAATATATACTGAACAAGAGAGGTCCCAGGACTGAGCCTTGTGGGACACCACTTGTAACTGGTTTGGAGTCTGACATGGCTCCAGCAATTCTAACCATGTGGGTTCTATCCTTGAGCCAATTTGCAATCCATCTAGTGACATAGGGGTTTATATTTGCAATCCATCTAGTGACATAGGGGTTTATATTTAAGCTGGTGAGTTTATCTATAATGCCCGAGTGGGGTATTGCATCGAAGGCTTTTGTGTGGTCCAGGTAGGCTGTGTGGACCACCTTTCCCTCGTCAATGGCCCTGGTGACTGTTTCAAAGAAATCAACCAGATTTAAGAGGCAGGATCTGCCCTTAACAAAGCCGAACTGGGTAGGATCCAGTGTTTGTAGGTCCCCAATATCTTTATTTATGAGGTCCATGATGATCCTTTCCATAGCTTTGCAGACCAAGCTAGTCAGGCTTATGGGGTGATAGTTTCCAGGATCCGTTGAGGCACCACCTTTATGGAGAGGGACAACTGTTGCTGTATGCCACTCTTTGGGCACATATCCTGTAGTAAGACTGAGATTGAACAGTAGTTTTATGTTTGGGTTTAGCTCTTCTTAGAGTTCATGTAGGATGCAGCCCGGGACACCGTCTGGTCCCATTGATGCTGTGTTTTTTGCTTTGGAGAGGGCGGCTCTTACCTAAGCATCTGAGATGTCAGGGGGGCAGCACTCTGCTGGGATAGATATTTGCCCTTTTGGTGGGGAGGGTGGGAGAAGTTTGCGCTGAACCTGTCAGCTAGGATGTTGGCAATGTCTGTGGGTTCGGTGTATTTTTTGTCATTTTGGACTAATTCTGAGCATATCTGGGAATTACCACCCAGGTTCCTAACATAACTAAAGAAAGCCTTGTGATTATCCTTAGTGTCCTGTGCAATTTTTCTCTCGAAGCTGGCCTTAGACAATTTTATGTGTGCCCATAGTTTTTGCTAATACTGATCAGTGATGCCTTCCCTTTTTGGGATTTTGCTCTATCATTTTGTAGCTTCCTCCTTCTGTTGTATAGTTTGTTTATGGCTGGGGTCCACCAGACAGGACGTCTGCCTTTGGAGGATTGGGTCTTGGTTTTATTTGGGATCTCATGATACATGCATTCCTGAAGGTGTTCATAGAATGCGTTTATAAAGGATTCTGCGGTCTGGGCCGTATTTTCCACAGGCCCGGGGGATTTGAAGGATTCCACCTCAGTTTTGAGAAGTGTGAAATTTGCTTTAGAGAAGTTTTTCACTGTGGTTTTCTGGGCAGGGGGTGGGGTCGGGATGTGAATATCCAGTGAGATTAGTTTATGGTCTGATCTTACCAGTGAGGGATACACTTCTGGTCTGGAGCATCGAGTCCTCATGTTGGTGATGATCAGGTCCAGTATGTTTCCCCCTCTTGTGGGAGTGGTAACAAGTTGTTCCATAGCATTTGAGTTTATAAATTCTAGGAACCTTTGGGCTAAGGTGTTGGAGCTAGAGTAATGCTCCCAGTCTATGTTTGGGTAGTTGAAGTCGCCCAATATAATGGTGTTTGGAGAGACCCTCATATTTTCCAGTGTTCTCAGGAAGGCCAAGTGGGGTTTCTGGGTTTGGGAGGGTGGTCTGTAGCAGACTATAAACTGGGAGGCAGTTTTACCCACTGTTAGTTGCACATGGATAGTCTCTGATGCTTCGTGCTTTGCCACCAACCTGGAGGTGTGGGTATCTTTGATGAATATCGATACTCCCCCTCCTTTTGTGGTTCGGTCCAAGTTTTGGGGCCGAAAAGCATGGTATGAGGTATAACCTGGTAGTGCTGGGGAGCTCTCGGGAGCCCTGAACCAAGTTTCTGTTACTGCACAGATATCGATGTTCTCCATGCTAAGGAGAGTTTCGAGTGCATGCATCTTGAGGTTTAGACTTCTGGCATTGAGTAGCATTACTCTTAGTTTCTTATCCCTTGTGATACCTATGGAGGTGGGTTTGTCTTTTGAGCCTTGCCTAAAAAAGGCACTATGGGGGTAGCAAGAGCCTTTGCCAATATCTGAAAGCCCCGGGGGTGACAGGTGCAAGCCGTCCCTAGCGAAGCATCGTGGCTTGTCGAGCATATCATCCCAAGCTGACAGGCATTGGATCCGCTTTGAATGACACCAGTACTTAAGCCAATTGTTGAAATTGATGTGTGACTCCTTAATTTACCTCTTCTAATTTCTGACTTACAAGAGACAGAGCTGTGAGCTGTTTTCAAGTTTTAGTATGCAGTTAAAAGCAGAATACAAGTAAAAAACAGTGTAAAGAAAATAAGTCACAGTATACAAAACAGATAAATGCATTAAAGTAATACAAAACACAACAAATAAAATGTAAACTAACCTTTCCCTCCCAGCAAACTATAACAGAATCTGGGTGAGCCTTTTCAGTAAAGCTTTGAAATGTTTTATTTTACCCTTTAAATAAAAGGTGTAGTTCCTAGATCCACCCCATCAGTTCACAGAGGATTAACCTTAGCTAACCTGTTGTAACCTATGTGTGAATCCTTAAATTATCTCTTCTATTTTTGTCTGACTCACAATAGACAGAGCTGTGGGTTGTTTTCAAGTTTTAGTATGAATACAAGTAAAACACACTGTAAAGAAAAATAGTCACAGTATACAATACAGAAAAAGGCAGTAAAGTAATATAAAACACAAAAAATAAAAAGCAAACTAACCCTTCCCTCACAGAAAGCTATAATAGAATATGGGTGAGCCTTTCCAGTAAAGCTCTGAAATGTTTAATTTTACTCCTTAAATAGAAGGGGTAGTCCCTAGCTCTACCACCTCAGCTTACAGATGATTAACCTTAGCTGACCTGTTTTAACTTATGTGTGACTCTTTAATTGACCTCTTCTAATTTCTTGTCTGAATCAACAAGAGACAGAACTGTGGTCCCTTTTCAAGTTTTAATAAGCAGTTAAAAGTAGAATACAAGTGAAACACAGTGTAACGAAAACAAATCACAGTATACAAAATAGAAAAAGGCAATATAGTAATACGAAACACAGCAAATAAAAGGCAAACTAACTTTCCCTTCACAGGAAACTGTAGTGGAATCTGGGTGAGTCTTTCCAGTAAAGCTCAAAATGTTTCATTTTACCCCTACAATAGAAGGTTTAGTTCCTAACTCCACCCCCTCAGTTCACAGATGATTAACCTTAGTTGACCTGTTTTAACTTATGTGTGACTTCTTAATTGACCTCTTCTAATTTCTATCTGACTCACAAGAGACAGAGCCGTGGTCTCTTTTCAAGATTTAGTATGAAGTTAAATGCAGAATACAAGTAAAACACAGTGTAAAGAAAACAAATCACAATACACAAAATTGAAAAAGACAAAAAAGTAATAGGAAACACAACAAATAAAGAGCAAGCTAACCTTTTCCTCACTGCAAACTGTAGCAGAATCTGTGTAAGCCTATCCAGTAAGTCTTGAAAATGTTTTATTTTACCCATTAAATAGAAGGTTTAGTTCCAAGCCCCACCACCTCAGTTCACAAATAATTAACCTTAGATGACCTGTTGTAACTATTGTGTGACTCCTTAAATGACCCTTTCTAATTTCTGTCTGACTAATGAGAGACAGATCTGTGGTCTCTTTTCAAGTTTTAGTATGCAGTTAAAAGCAGAATACAAGTAAAACACAGTGTAAAGTAAACATATCACAGTATACAAAATAGAAAAAGGCAATAAAGTAATACAAACAACAAAAAAAGCAAATTAACTTTTCACTCATAGCAAACTATACCAGAATCTGGGTGAGCCATTCCAGTAAAGCTCTATTTTTTACCACTTAAATACATGGTTTAGTTCCTACCTCCACCCCCTCACTTTACAGATTATTTACCTTAACTGACCTGTTGTAAATTATGTGTGACTTCTTAATTGACCTCTTCTAATTTTTGTTTGACTCACAATAGAGAAATCTTTGGTCTTTTTTCAAGTTTTAGCATGCAAAGGAAGAATACAAGTAAAACACAGAGTAAACAAATCACAGTATACAAAATAGAAAAGGCAATAAAGTAATCCAAAACACAAAAAATAAAAAGCAAAATAATCCTTCCGTCATAGCAAACTGTAACAGAATCTGGGTGAGCATTTCCAGTAAAGCTCAGAGATGTTTCATTTTACCCCTTAAATACAAAGTTTAGTTCCTAATTCCACCCCCTCAGTTCACAGATGATTAACCTTAGATGACCTGTTGTAACTTATGTGTGACTTCTAAGCTGATCTCTTTTAATTTCTTGTCTGACTCACAAGAGACAGAGCTGTGGGCTGTTTTCAAGTTTTAGTATGCAGGTAAAAGTAGAATACATTTTCAACACATTGTAACGAAAAGAAATTACAGTATACAACATAGAAAAAGGCAATAAAGTAATACAAAACACAACAAATAAAAAACAAACTAACCCTTCCCTCACAGAAAACTGTAGCAGAATCTGATTGAGCCTTTCCAGTAGAGCTCAGAGATGTTTCATTTTCCCCTTAAATAAAAGGTTTAGTTCCTAACTCCACCCCTCAGTTCACAGATGATTAACTTTAGCTGACCTGTTGTAACTTATGTGTGACTCCTTAATTGACCTCTTCTCATTTCTATTTGATTCACAAGAGACAGAGCTGTGGGTTGTTTTCAAGTTTTAGTATATAGTTAAAAGCAGAATACAAGTAAAACACAGTGTAAAGAAAACAAATCACAGTATACAAAATAGAAATGGGCAGTAAAGTAATACAAAACACAACAAATAAAAATAATTTAACCCTTTCCTCACAGCAAACTATAACAGAATCTTGGTGTGCCTTTCCAGTAAAGCTCTGAAATGTTTTATTTTACCTCTTAAACAGAATGGATAGTTCCTAGCTCCACCAAATCTGTTCACAGATGATTAACCTTAGCTGACCTGTTGTAACTTACGTGTGACTCTTAAGTTGACCCTATCTAATTTCTCTCTGACTCAAAATAGACAGAGCTGTGGTGTCTTTTCAAATTTTAGTATGCAGTTAAAAGTAGAATACAAGTAAAACACAGTGTAATTAAAAACAATCACAGTATACAAAATAGAAAAAGACAATTAAGTTATACAAAACACAACAAATAAAAAGCAAAGTAATCTTTCCCTCATAGCAAACTGTAGCAGAATCTGTGTAAGCCTTTCCAGTAAAGCTCAAAATTGTTTTAGTTTACCCGTTAAATAGAAGGTTTAGTTCCTAGCTCCACCACCTCAGTTTACAGATCATTAACCTTAGCTGACTTGTTGTAACTTATGTGAGACTCCTTAACTGACCCTTTCAAATTTTTGTCTGACTAACAATAGACAGAGCTTTGGTCTCTTTTCAAGTTTTAGTATGCAGTTAAAAGCAGAATACAAGTAAAACATAGTATAAAGAAAACAAATCACAGTATACAAAACAGAAAAATGGAATAAAATAATACATACACAACAAAAAACCAAACTAACTGTTCCCTCTCAGCAAACTGTAGCAGAATATGGGTGATCCTTTCCAGTAAAGCTCTAAAATGTTTTATTTAACCACTTAAATATATGTTTTAGTTGTTAACTCCACCCCCTCAGTTCACAAATGATTATCCTTATCTGACCTGTTGTAAATTATATGTGACTCCTTAATTAACCTCTTTTAATTTTTGTCTTACTCACAATAGACAGAGCTGTGGTCTCCTTTCAAGTTTTTGGAATGCAGTTAAAAGCAGAATACAGTTACAACACAGTTTAACAAAAACAAATCACAGTATACAAAATAGAAAAAGGCAATAAAGTAATACAAAACACAGCAAATAAAAAGCAAGCTTACCGCCCCCTCAGAGAAAACTATAGCAAAATCTGGGTGAGCCTTTCCAGTAAAGCTGAGAGATGTTTAATTTTACTCCTTAAATAGAAAGTTTAGTTCTTAGCTCCACCCCCTTAGTTCACAAATGATTAACCTTACCCGATCTGTTGTAACTTATGTGTGTCTCCTTAATTGACCTTGTCTAATTTCTGACACACAAGAGAAAGAGCTATGGTCTCTTTTAAGTTTTAGTATGCAGTTAAAAGTAGAATACAGTTACATCACAGTGTAATGAAAACAAATCACAGTATACAAAACAGAAAAATGCAATAATGTAATACAAAACACAACAAATAAAAAACAAACTAACCCTTCCCTCACAGAAAACTGTAGCAGAATCTGGGTGAGCCTTTCCAGTAAAGCTGAGATATGTTCATTTTTCCCCTTAAATAGAAGGTTTAGTTCCTAACTAAACCACCTCAGTTCACAGATGGTTAACCTGTTGTAAAATGTATGTGACTCCTTAACTGACCTTTTCTAATTTCTCATCTGACTCGCAATAGACAGAGCTGTGGTCTCTTTTCAAGTTTTAGTATGCAGTTAAAAGTAGAATACAGTTACAACACAGTGTAACGAAAACAAATAGTATACAAAATAGAAAACTGGGATAAAGTAATACAAAACACAACAAATAAAAAGCAAACTAATCATTCACTCACAAGAAACTGGAGCAGAGTCTGGGTGTGCCTTTCCAGTGAAGCTCAGAGATGTTTCATTTTATCCCATAAATAGAAGGTTTCGTTCCTAATTCTACTCCCTCTGTTCACAGATGATTAACATTAGCTGATCTGCTGTAACGTATGTGTGACTCCTTAATTGACCCTTTCTAATTTCTGTCTGACTCACAAGAGACAGAGCTGAGGCCTCTTTTCAAGTTTTTGTATGCAGTTAAAAGCAGAATACAAGTAAAACACAGTGTAAAGAAAACAATTCACAGTATACAAAATAGACAAAGCACTAACGTAATACAAACACAACAAAAAAAGCAAACTAACCTTTCCCTTACAGAAAACTGTAGCAGAATCTGGGTAAGCCTTTTGAGTAACACTCCAAATAGTTTTATTTTACCACTTAAATATATGGTTTAGTTCCTGGCTCCACCCCCTTAGTTCACAGATAATTAAACTTAGATGACCTGTTGTAAATTATGTGTGACTCCTTAATTGATCTCTTCTCATTTTTGTCTGACTCACAATAAAGAGAGCTGTGGTCTCTTTTCAAGTTTTAGTATACAGTTAAATGCAGAATACAAGTAAAACACAGTGTAAAGAAAACAAGTCAAAATATTCAAAATAGAAAAAGGCAGTAAAGTAATACAAAACACAACACATAAAAAGCAAACTAACCTTTCCCTCTCAGCAAACTGCATCATAATCTGGGTGAGCCTTTCCAGTAAAGCTCTGAAATGTTTTATTTTACCCTTTAAATAGAATTGTTAGTTCCTAGGCTCCAGCACCTCAGTTCACAGATGATTAACCTTATCTGACCTGTTGTAACTTCAGTCTGACTCCTTAACTGACCTCTTCTAATTTCTATCTGACTCACAAGAGACAGAGCTGTGGTCTCTTTTCAAGTTTTAGTATGCAGTTAAAAGCAGAATACAAGTAAAACACAGTGTAATGAAAACAAATTACAGTATACAAAATAGAAAAAGGCAATACAGTAATACAATACACAACAAATAAAAAGCAAACTAACTTTTCCATCTCTGGAAACTGTAGCTTTATCTGGGTGATGCTTTCCAGTAAAGCTCAGAAAAGTTTCATTTTACCTCTTAAATAGAAGGTTTAGTTCCTAACTCCACCCCTTCAGTGCACAAATGATTAACCATAGCAGACCTTTTCTAACTTATGTGTGACTCCTTAATTGACCTCTTCTAATTTCTATCTGACTCACAAGAGACAGATCTGTGGTCTCTTTTCAAGTTTTAGTTTGCAGTTAAAATCAGAATACAAGCAAAACACATTGTAAAGAAAAAAATATCACAGTATACAAAATAGAAAAAGGCAGTAAAGTAATACAAAATGCAACAAATAAAAAGTAAACTAACTCTTCCCTCACAGCAAACTGAAACAGAATCTGGGTGAGCCTTTTCAGTAAAGCTCAGAAATGTTTAAATTTATCCCTTAAATCGAATGTTTAGTTCCTAGCTCCATCCCCACAGTTTAAAGACGATTAACCTTAGCTGACATGTTGTAAATTATGTGTGACTCCTTAAGTGACCTCTTCTGATTTTTGTCTGACTCACAATAGACAGAGCTGTGGTCTCTTTTCAAGTTTTACTTTGCAGTTAAAATCAGAATACAAGTTAAACACAGTGTAAAGAAAACATAGCAGATATACAAAATAGAAAAAGGTAATAAAGTAATACAAGACAATAAATAAAAAAAACTAACCTTTCCCTCACAGCAAACTGTAGCAGAATCTGGGTGTGCCTTTCCAGTAAAGTTCAGAAATGTTTTATTTTACCACTTAAATATATGGTTTAGTTGCTAGCTCCACCCCCTCAGTTCACAGATGATTAACCTTAGCTAACCTGTTGTAACATATGTGTGACTCCTTAATTGACTTCTTCTAATTTCTATTTGACTTATAAGAGACAGAGCTGTGGTCACATTCCAAGTATTTGTATGGAGTTAAAAGCAGAATACAAGTAAAGCACAGTGGAAAGAAAACAAATCACAGTACACAAAATAGAAAAAGACAGTAAAGTAATACAACACACAAAAAAAATAAATAAAAAGCAAACTAACGTTTCCCTCAGAGCAAACTATAGTAGAATTTGGGTGAACCTTTCCAGTAAAGCTCAGAAATGTTTTCTTTTACCACTCAAATATAAGGTTTACTTCTTAGGTTCACCCCATCAGTTCACAGATAGTTAACCATAGCTGACCTGTTGTAACTTATGTGTGACTCCTTAAATGACCTCTTTTAATTTCTATCTCACAAGTTACAGAGCTGTGGTCACTTTTCAAATTTTAGAATGCAGATAAAAGCAAAATACAAGTAAAGCACAGTGTAAAGAAAACAAATCACAATATACAAATTATTAAAAAAGGCAATAAAGTAATAAAAACACAACAAATAAAAAGCAAAATAACCATTCCACCACAGCAAACTGTTGCAGAATCTGGGTGAGTCTTTCAAGTAAAGCTCTGAAATGTTTTATTTTAGCCATTTAATAGAAGGTTTATTTCCTAGCTCCATGCATATTGGACACAGATGATTAACCTTAGCTGAATTGTTGTACCTTATGTGTGACTCCTTTAATGATCTCTTCTAATTTCTGTCTGACTCACAATAGAAAGAGCTGTGGTCTCTTTTCTAGTTTTTGTATGCAGAATATAAGTAAAAAACAGTGTAAAGAAAACAAATCACAGTATACAAAATAGAAAAAAGCACTAAAGTAATACAAACACAACAAAAAAAAGCAAACTAACCTTTCCCTTACAGCAAACTGTAGCAGAATCTGGGTAAGTCTTTCGAGTAACACTCTAAAATGTTTTATTTTACCACTTAAATATATAGTTTAGTTCCCTGGCTCCATCCCCTTAGTTTACAGATAATTAGTCTTAGATGACCTGTTGTAAATTATGTGTGACTCCTTAATTGACTTCTTCTAATTTTTGTATGACTCACAATAAAGAGAGCGGTGGTCTCTTTTCAAGTTTTAGTATGCAGTTAAAAGCAGAATACAAGTAAAACAGTGTAAAGAACAAATATCACAGTATACAAAATAGAAAAAGGCAGTAAAGTAATATAAAATGCAACAAATAAAAAGCAAACCAACTCTTCCCTCACAGCAAACTGAAATCTGGGTGAACCTTTCCAGTAAAGATCAGAAATGTTTCATTTTACCTCTTAAATCGAATGTTTAGTTCCTAGCTCCATCCCCACAGTTCAAAGATGATTAACCTTAGCTGACCTGTTGTAAATTATGTGTCACTTCTTAATTGACCTCTTCTAATTTTTGTCTGACTCACAGTAGACAGAGCTGTGGTCTCTTTTCAAGTTTTAGTTTGCAGTTAAAATCAGAATACAAGTTAAACACAGTGTAAAGAAAACAAAGCAGATTTACAAAATAGAAAAAGGTAATAAAGTAATACAAAACACAATAAATAAAAAAAACTAACCTTTCCCTCACAGCAAACTGCATCAGAATCTGGGTGTGCCTTTCCAGTAAAGTTCAGAAATGTTTTATTTTACCACTTAAATATATGATTTAGTCGCTAGCTCCACCCTCTCAGTCCACAGATGATTAACCTTAGCTGACCTGTTGTAACATATGTGTTACTCCTTAATTGACTTCTTCTAATTTCTATTTGACTCATAAGAGACAGAGCTGTGGTCACTTTCCAAGTTTTTGTATGGAGTTAAAAGCAGAATACAAGTAAAGCACAGTGTAAAGAAAACAAATCACAGTACACAAGATAGAAAAAGACAGTAAAGTAATATAAACCACAAAAAAATAAAAAGCAAACTAACCTTTCCCTTACAGCAAACTGTAACATAATCTGGGTGAGCCTTTACAGTAAAGCTCTAAAATGTTTTATTTTACCCATTAAATAGGAGGTTTAGTTCCCAGCTCAACCACCTCAGTTCTCACATGAGTAACCTTAGCTGACCTATTGTAACTTATCCATCTCTGCTTTACTAACCTCTTCCAATTTCTGTCTGACAGACAGGAGGCAGAGCTGTGGTCATGTTTCAAGTTTTAGTATGCATTTAATAGCATAATACAAGTATAACACAGTGTAAAGAAAACAAATCACAATATACAAAATAGAAAAAGGCAATAAAGTAATACAAAACACAATAAATAAAAAGCAAATTAACATTTCCGTAACAACAAACTGTAGCAGAATCTGGGTGAACCTTTCCAGTAAAGCTCAGAAATGTTTTCTTTTACCACTCAAATAGAAGGTTTACTTCTTAGGTTCACCCCATCGGTTCACAGATAGTTAACCATAGCTGACCTGTTGTAACTTATGTGTGACTCCTTAATTGACCTCTTCTAATTTCTATCTCAAGTTACAGAGGTGTGGTCACTTATGTGTGAATCCCTAATTGACCTCTTCTAATTTTTGTCTGACTCGCAATAGACAGAGCTGTGGGGTGTTTTCAACTTTTAGTATGCAGTTAAAAGCAGAATACAAGTAAAACAAAGTGTAAAGAAAACAAATCACATTATACAAAATAGAAAAAGGCAGTAAAAGTAATACAAAACACAACAAATGAAAAGCAAACTAACCATTCCTTCACAGCAAACTATAACTGAATCTGGGTGAGCCTTTCCAGTAAAGCTCTGAAATATTTTATTTTATCCCTGAAATAGAAGAGTTAGTAACTAGCTCCACCACCACAGTTCACAGATGATTAACCTTGTCTGACCTGTCAGAACTTGTGTGACTCTTTAGTTGACCTCTTTTAATTTTTCTGACTCACATAGACAACAGAATACAAGTAAAACACAGTGTAAATAAAGCAAATCACAGTACACAAAATAGAAAAAGGAAGTAATGTAATACAAAAACAACAAATAAAAAGCAAAATAACCCTTCCCTCACAGCAAACTGTAACATAATCTGGGTGAGCCTTTCCAGTAAAACCCAGAAATGTTGCATTTTACCCCTTAAATATAAGGTTTATTTCCAAACTCCACCCTGTCAGTTCACAGATGATTAACCTTAGCTGACCTGTTGTAATTTGTGTGAGACTCCTTAACTGACCTCTTCAAATTTCTTGTTTGACTACCAAGAGAAAGAGCAGTGGTATCCTTTCAAGTATTAATATGCAGTTAAAAGTAGAATACAGTTACAACACAGTGCAACAAAAACAAATGACAGTATACAAAATAGAAAAAAGGCAATTAAGTAATACAAAACACAACAAAAAAAAGCAAACTAAACATTTCCTCACAGGACACTGTAGTAGAATCTGGGTGAGCTATTCCAGTAAAGCTCAGAGATGTTTCAGTTTACCCCTTTAATAGAAGGTTTTGTTCCTAACTCCACCCCCTCAGTTCACAGATAATTAACCTTAGATGATCTGTTATAACTTATGCGTGATTCCTTAATCGACCCATCTCATTTCTATCTCACTCACAAGAGACAGAGCTTTGGTCTCTTTTCAAGTTTTAGTATGGAGTTAAAAGCAGAATACAAGAGCAATACAGTGCAAAGGAAACAAACCACACTATATAAAATAGAAAAATACAAAAAAGTAATACAAAACAGAACATATTAAAATCATACTAACCATTCCCTCACAGCAGACTGTAGAAGAATCTGGGTTTGCCTTTCCAGTAAAGCTCAGAAATGTTTCACTTTATCCCTGAAAAAAAGGTTTAGTTCCTAACTCCACCCTCTCAGTTCACAGATGATTAAACTTATCTGACCTGTTGAAACTTGTGTGACTCCTTAATTGACCTCTTCTAATTTCTGACTCACAAGAGACAGAGCTGTGGTCTCTTTTCAAGTTTTAGTATGCAGTTAAAAGCAGACTAAAAATAAAACACAGTCTAAAGAAAACAAATCACAGTACACAAAATAGAAAAAGACAATAAAGTAATACAAAACACAACAAATAAATAGCAAACTAGCCTTTCCCTCACAGCAAACTGTTGCAGAATCTGTGTAAGCCTTTCCAGTAAAGCTCAAAAATGTTTTATTTTACCAGTTAAATAGAAGGTTTATTTCCTAACTCCACCACTTCAGTTCACAGGTGATTAACCTTATCTGACCTGTTGTAACATATGTGTAACTCCTAAACTGACCCTTTCTAATTTCTGTCTGACTCACAAGAGACAAAGCTGTTGTTCCTTTTCAAGTTTTAATATATAGTAAAACACAGTGTAAAAAAAAAGTCACAGTATACGAAATAAAAAAAAAAGCAGTAACGTAATACAAAACACAACACATAAAAAGCAAACTAACCTTTCCCTCCTAGCAAACTGTAGCATAATCTGGGTGAGCCTTTCCAGTAAGGCTCAGAAATGTTTCACTTTATTCCTAACATAGAATGTTTAGCTCCTAACTCCACCCCCTCAGTTCACAGATGATTAACCTTAGCTGAACTGTTGTAACTTATGTGTGACTCCTTAATTGACCATTTCTATTTTCTGTCTGACTCACAATAGACAGAACTTTGGTCTCTTTTCAACTTTTAGTATGCAGTTAAAAGCAGAATACAAGTAAAACACAGTTTAAAGAAAACAAATTACAGTATTCAAAATAGAAAAAGGCAATAAAGTAATACAAACACAACAAAAAAAAAAGCAAACTAACCTTTCCCTCACAGCAAACTGTAGCAGAATCTGGGTGAGCCTTTCCAGTAAAGCTCTAAAATGTTTTATTTTACCATTTAAATATGTGGTTTAGTTTCTATCTCCACACCCTCAGTTCACAGATAATTAACATTATCAGACCTGTTGTAAATTATATGTGACTCCTTAATTAGCCTCTTCTAATTTCTATCTGACTCACAAGAGACAGAGCTGTGGTCTCTTTTCAAGTTTTAGCATGCAGTTAAAAGCAGAATACAAGTAAAACACAGTGTAAATAAAACAAAGCACAGTACACAAAATAGCAAACTAACCTTTCCCTCACAGTAAACTGTAGCAGAATCTGAGCGAGCCTTTCTAGTAAAGCTCTGAAATGTTTTATTTTACCTCTTAAATAGAAGGTATAGTTCCTAGATCCGCCCCTCAGTTTACAGATGATTAACCTTAGCTGACCTGTTGTAACTTATGTGTGAATCCCTAACTGACCTCTTCTAATTTTTGTCTGACTCACAATAGACAGAGCTGTGGGCTGTTTTCAAGATTTAGTATGCAGTTAAAATCAGAATAAAAGTAAAACACAGTGTAAAGAAAACAAATCACAGTATAGAAAATAGAAAATGACAGTAAAGTAATAGAAAACACAACAAATAAAAAGCAAACGAACTCTTCCCTCACAGCAAACTATAACAGAATCTGGGTGAGCCTTTCTGGTAAAGCTCTGAAACTTTTTATTTTACCCCTTAAATAGAAGGGTTAGGTCGCAGCTCCACCACCTCAGTTCACAGATGATTAACCTTAGATGACCTGTTATAACACTTATGTGACTCCTTAATTGACCTCTTCTAATTTCTTGTCTGACTCAAAAGAGATAGAGCTGTTGACTCTTTTCAAGTTTTAATATGCAGTTAAAAGTAGAGTACGAGTAAAACACACTGTAACAAAAACAAATCTTATTATACAAAATAGAAAAAGGCAATAAAGTAATACAAAACACAACAAATAAAAAGCAAACTAACTTTTACCTCACAGGAAATTGTAGTGGAATCTTGGTGTGCCTTTCCAGTAAAGCTCAGAAATGTTTCATTTTACTCCGTAATAGAAGGTATAGTTCCTTACTCCACCCCTTCAGTTCACAGATGATTAACCTTGTCTGACCTGTAGTAACTTATTTGTGATTCATTAATTGATGTCTTCTAATTTCTGACTCACAAGAGACAGAGCTGTGGTCTCTTTTCAACTTTTAGTATGCAGTTAAAAGCAAAATACAAATAAAACACAGTGTAAAGAAAACAAATCACAGTACAAAAAATAGAAAAAGACAATAAAGTAATAAAAAATATAACTAATAAAAAGCAAACAAACCTTTCTCTCACAGCAAACTCTAGCAGAATATGTATAAGCCTTTCCAGTAAAGCTTGAAAATGTTTTATTTTACCCATTAAAATAGGTTTATTTTCCTAGCTCCACCACCTCAGGTCACAGATGATTAACCTTTGCTGACCTGTTGTAACTTTTGTGTGCATCCTTAATTACCTCTTCTAATTTTTCTCTGAATCACAATAGACAGAGCTGTGGTCTCTTTTCAAGTTTTAGTCTGTAGTTAAAAGCAGAATACAAGTAAAACACAGAGTAAAGAAAACAAATCACAGTTTACTGAATAGAAAAAGGCAGTAAAGTAATACCAAACACAACAAATAAAAAGCAAAATAACTCTTCCCAAACAATAGACTGAAACTTAGGTGAGCCTTTCCAGTAAAGCTCAGAAATGTTTCATTTATCTGACTCACATGAGACAGAGCTTTATTTATTTATTTATTTGCAGTTGGTTTACCAGGATAGTCCATTGGCCCTAAAAGAACCCGTTTTCAATGGAGTCCTGGGGAGAAAAGCTCCAAAAAAGAACAGGCATACAGAATATGTACATACACTTGAAAAAGATCTTAATGCAAACTGCAGTCTCTTTTCAAGTTTTAGTATGCAGTTAAAAGCAGAATGCAAGTAAAACACAGTGCAAAGAAAACAAATCACAGTATACAAAATAGAAATGGGCAATAAAGTAATGCAAACAAAACAAAAAAAAGCAAATTAACATTTCCCTCACAGCAAACTGTAGCAGAATCTGGGCGAGTCTTTCCAGTAAAGCTCTAAAATGTTTTATTTTACCACTTAAACATATGGTTTAGTTCCTAGCTGCACCACCTCAATTCACAGATGATTAACCTTAGCTGACCTGTTGTAACTTATGTGTGACACCTTAATTGACTTCTTCTAATTTCTATTTGACTCATAAGAGACAGAGCTGTGGTCTCTTTTCAAGTATTAGTATGCAGTTAAAAGCAGAATACAAGTAAAACAGTGTAAATAAAACAAATCACAGTACACAAAATAGAAAAAAATCAATAAAGTAATAGAAAACACAACAAATAAAAAGCAAACTAACCTTTCCCTCACAGCAAACTGTAGCAGAATCCACAGCAAACTGTAGCAGAATCTGAGTGAGCCTTTTCAGTAAAGCTCTGAAATGTTTTATTTTACCTCTTAAATAGAAGGTTTAGTTCCTAGATCCAGCCCCTCAGTTCACAGATGATTAACCTTAGCTGACCTGTTGTAACTTATGTGTGAATCTCTAATTGACCTCTTCTAATTTTTGTCTGACTCACAATAGACAAAGCCTGTGGGCTGTTTTCAATTTTTAGTATGCAGTTAAAAGCAGAATAAAAATAAAACACAGTGTAAAGAAAACAAATCATAGTATACAAAATAGAAAAAGGCAGTAAAGTAATAGAAAACACAACAAATAAAAAGAAAACAAACCCTTCCCTCACAGCAGACTATAACAGAATCTGGGTGAGCCTTTCCGGTAAAGCTCTGAAATTTTTTATTTTACCCCTTAAATAGAAGGGTTAGGTCACAGCTCCACAACCTCAGTTCACAGACGATTAACCTTAGATGACCTGTTGTAACATGTATGTGACTCCTTAATTGACCTCTTCTAAATTATTGTCTGACTCACAAGAGACAGAGCTGTTGACTCTTTTCAAGTTTTAGCATGCAGTTAAAAGTAGATTACAAGTAACACAGTGTAACAAAAACAAATCATAGTATACAAAATAGGAAAAGGCAATAAAGTAATACAAACACAACAAATAAAAAGCAAACTAACTTTTCCCTCACAGGAAACTGTAGTTGAATCTGGGTGTGCCTTTCCAGTAAAGCTCAGAAATGTTTAATTTTACTCCGTAAATAGAAGGTATAGTTCCTTACTCCACCCCCTCAGTTCCCAGATGATTAACCTTGTCTGACCTGTTGTAACTTATTTGTGATTTATTAAATTGATGTTATCTAAACAAAATATAACCAATAAAAAGCAAACAATCCTTTCCCTCATAGCAAGCTCTAGCAGAATATGTATAAGCCTTTCCAATAAAGCTTGAAAATGTTTTATTTTACCTGTTAAATAAAAGGTTTAGTTCCTAGCTCCACCACCTCAGTTCACAGATGATTACCCTTAGCTGACCTGTTGTAACTTTTGTGTGTATCCTTAATTACCTCTTCTAATTTTTCTCTGAATCACAATAGACAGAGCTATCATCTCTTTACAAGTTTTAGTATTCAATTAAAAGCAGAATACAAGTAAAACACAGTGTAAAGAAAACAAATCACAATATACAAAATAGAAAAAGGCAATAAAGTAATGTAACGTGAGGATTAACCTTAGCTAAACTGTTGTAATATATGTGTGACTAATTGACCCTTTCTAATTTCTTTCTGGGTCACATGAGACAGAGCTGTGGTCTCTTTTCAAGTTTTAGTATGCAGTTAAAAGCAGAATACAAGTAAAACACAGTGTAAAGGAAACAAATCACAGTATATGAAATAGAAACTGGCAATAAAGTAATACAAACAAAACAAAAAAAGCAAACTAACCTTTCCCTCACAGCAAACTGTAGCAGAATCTGGGTGAGCCTTTCCAGTAAAGCTCTAAAATGTTTCATTTTACCACTTAAACATATGGTTTAGTTCCTAGCTGCACCCCCTCAATTCACAGATGATTAATCTTAGCTGACCTGTTGTAAATTATATGCGAGTCCTTAATTGCCCTCTTCTAATTTTTCTTTGACTCACAATAGATAGAGCTGTGGACTCTTCATGTTTTAGTATGCAGTCAAAAGCAGAATACAAGTAAAACATAGTGTAAAGAAAACAAATCACAGTATACAAAATAGAAAAAGTCAATAAAGTAATACAAAATGCAACAAATAAAAAGCAAACTAACTCTTCCCTCACAGCAACCTGTAACAGAATCTGGTTGAGCCTTTCCAGTAAAGCTCAGAAATGTTTCATTTTACCACTTAAATTGAAGGTTTAGTTCCTAACTCCACCCTCTCAGTTCACAGATGATTAACCTTATCTGACCTGTTGTAACTTTTGTGTGACTCCTTAACTGACCTCTTCTAATTTCTGTTTGACTCACAAGAGACAAAGCTGTGGTCTCTTTTTAAGTTTCTTATATGCTATTAAAAGCAGAATACAAGTTAAACATGGTGTAAAGAACACAAATAACAGTATAGAAAATAGAAAAAGGCAGTAAAGAATTACAAAACACAACAAATAAAAAGAAACTAACCCTTCCCTCACAACAAACTGTAACAGAATCTGGGTGAGGCTTTCCAGTAAAGCTAAGAAATGTTTCATTTTACCCCTTAAATAGAAGGTTTA
The DNA here is from genome assembly GCF_019279795.1 of Protopterus annectens. NCBI lineage: Eukaryota > Metazoa > Chordata > Ceratodontiformes > Protopteridae > Protopterus > Protopterus annectens. The sequence goes on along the minus strand of NC_056735.1, from coordinate 927,626,610 downwards.
GCTCCTAACTCCACCCCCTCAGTTCACAGATGATTAAACGTAGCTGACCTGTTGTAACTTATGTGTGACACCTTAACTGACTTCTTCTAATTTCTATTTGACTCATACGAGACAGAGCTGTTGTCTCTTTTCAAGTTTTAGTAAGGAGTTAAAAGCAGAATACAGGTAAAGCACAGTGTAAAGAAAATAAATCACAGTACACAAAATAGAAAAAGAGAATAAAGTAATACAAAACACAAAAAAAAATAAAATAAAAAGCAAACTAACCTTTCCCTCACAGGAAACTGTAGCAGAATCTGGGTGAGGCTTTACAGTTAAGCTCTGAAATGTTTTATTTTACTTGTTAAATATGTGGTTTAGTTCCTTGCTCCACCACCTCAGTTCACAGATGAGTAACTTTAGCTGAGCTATTGTAACTTATGTGTCTTTGCTTTATTAACCTCTTCTAATTTCTGTCTGACTCACAAGATGCAGAGCTGTTGTGACTTTTCAATTTTTAGTATGCAATTAAAAGCAGAACACAAGTATAACACAGTGTAAAGAAAACAAATCACAATATTCAAAATAGAAAAAGGCAATAAAGTAACACAAAACACAACAAATAAAAAACAAATTAATTTTTCCCTCACAGCAAACTGTAGCAGAATTTGGGTGAGCCTTTCCAGTAAAGCTCTGAAATGTTTCTTTTACCCCTCAAATAGGTTTACTTTTTAGTTCCACCCCATCACAGATAATTAACCATAGCTGACATGTTGTAACTTATGTGTTACTCCTTAAATGGCGGCTTATAATTTCTATCTCTCTCACAAGTTACAGAGCTGTGGTCACTTTTCAAGTTTTAGAATGCAGATAAAAGCAGAATACAAGTAAAACACAATGTAAAGAAAACCAATTACAGTATACAAGATCTGAAAAAAGGCAATAAAGTAATAGAAACACAACAAATGAAAAGCAAACTAACTATTCTCTCTCAGCAAACTGCTGCAGAATCTGGGTGAGCCTTTCCAGTGAAGCTCTGAAATGTTTTATTTTAGCCATTTAATAGAAGGTTTAGTTCCTAGCTCCATGCCCTCTATTCACAGGTGATTAACTTTAGCTGAACTGTTGTACCTTGTGTGTGACTCCTTTAATGATCTCTTCAAATTTTTGTCTGACTCATAAGAGACAAAGCAGTGGTCTCTTTTTAAGTTTTAGTATGCAGTTAAAAGCAGAATACAAGCAAAACAGTGTAAAGAAAACAAATAACAGTATACAAAATAGAAAAAGGCAATAAAGTAATACAAAACACAACAAATAATAAGCAAACTAACCTTTCCCTCACAGCGATCTAAAGAAAAATCTGGGTAAGCCTTTCAAGTAAAGCTCTGAAATGTTTTATTTTACTCCTTAAATAGAAGTTTTGTTCCTAGCTCCACACTCATAGTTCACAGATAATTAACCTTAACTGACCTGTTGTAACTTATGTGTGACTCCTTAATTGACCTATTCTAATTTTTGTCTTACTCACAATAGAAAGAGCTGCGATCTCTTTTTAAGTTTTAGTATGCAGTTAAAAACAGAATACAAGTAAAACACAGTGTAAAGAAAACACATAACAGTATACAAAATAGAAAAAGGCATTAATGTAATACAAAACACAACAAATAAAAAGCAAACTAACCCTTCCCTAACAGGAAACTGTATCAGAATCTGGGTGAGCCTTTCCATTAAAACTCGGAAATGTTTTATTTTACCCCTTAAATAGAAGGTTTAGCTCCTAGCTCCACCAACTCAGTTCATGGATTGCTAATCTTTGCTGACCTGTTTTAACGTATGTGTGACTCCTTAATTGACATCTTCTAATTTCTTGTCTGACTCACAAGAGACAGAGCTGTGGTCTCTTTTCAAGTTTTAGTATGCAGTTAAAAGTAGAATATAGTTGCAACACAGTGAAACGAACACAAATCATAGTATACAAAATAGAAAAAGGCAATAAAGTAATACAAAACACAACAAATAAAAATCAAACTAACCATTCCCTCACAGGAATCTGCAGCAGAATCTGGGTGAGCCTTTCCAGTAAAGCTCAGAGATGTTTCATTTTACCCTTAAATAGAATGTTTAGTTCCTAACTCCACCCCCGCAGTTCACAGATGATTAACCTTATCTGATCTGTTATAACTTAAGTGTGACTCCTTAGATGACCCCATCTAATTTCTGACTCACAAGAGACAGAGCTTTGATCTCTTTTCAAGTTTTAGTATAAAGTTAATAGAAGAATACAAGTAAAACATAATGTAATGACAAGAAATCCTAGTATACACAATAGAAAAGTGCAATTAAGTAATACAAAATGCAACAAATAAAAAGCAAACTTATCTTTCTCACACAGGAAACTGTAGCAGAATCTGGGTGAGCCTTTCCAGTAAAGCTAAGAAATGTTTCATTGTATCCCTTAAAAAGAAAGTTTAGTTCCTAACTCCACTCCCTTAGCTCTGAGATGGTTAACAATTGCTGACCTGTTGTAACTTATGTGTGACTCATTAATTGACTTCTTCTAATTTCTTGTCTGACTTACAAGAGACAGAACTGTGGTCTCTTTTCAAATTTTAGTATACAGTTAAAAGTAGAATACAAGTAAAACACAGTGTAAATAAAACAAATCACACTATACAAAATAGAAAAAAGCAGTAAAGTAATACAAAACACAACAAATAAAAAGCAAACTAACCTTTCCCTGACAGCAAACTGTAGCAGATTAAGTGTAAGCCTTTCCAATAAAGCTCAAAATGTTTTATTTTACCTGTTAAATAGAAGGTTTAGTTTCGTGTTCCACCACCTCAGTTCACAGATGATTAATCTTAGCTGATCTTTTGTAAATTATGTGTGAGTCCTTAATTGACCTCTTCTATTTTTTCTGACAATAGATAAAGCTGTTTCCTCTTTTCACATTTTGGCATGCAGTTAAAAGCAGAATACAAGTAAAACCCAGTGTAAAGAAAACAAATCACAGTATACAAAATAGAAAAAGGCAATAAAGTAATACAAAATGCAACATATACAAAGCAAACTAATTATTTTCTCACAGCAAACTGTAACAGAATCTGGTTGAGCCTTTCAAGTAAAGCTCAGAAATGTTTCATTTTACCCCTTAAATAGAAGGTTTAGTTCCTTACTCCACCCCCTCAGTTCACAGATGATTAACCTTAGCTGACCTGTTGTAACTTTTGTGTGACTCCTTAACTGACCTCTTTTAATTTCTTGACTGACTCACAAGATACAGAGCTGTAGTCTCTTTTCAAGTTTTAATATGCAGTTAAAAGCAGAATACAAGTAAAACCCAGTGTAAAGAAAACAAGTCACAGTATACAAAATAGAAAATGGCAATAAAGTAATACAAAACACAATAAATAAAAAAACAAACTAACCTTTCCCTTACAGCAAACTGTAGCTGAATCTGGTTGAGCCTTTCCAGTAAAGCTCAGAAATGTTTTTTACCACTTAAATATATGGTTTAGTTGTTATCTCCACCCCCTCAGTTCACAGATGATTAACCTTAGCTGACCTGTTGTAAAATATGTGCGACTCCTTTACTGACCTCTTCTAATTTCTGTCTGACTCACAAGAGACAGAGCTGGGGACTATTTTCAAGATTTAGTATTCTGTTAAAAGCAGAATACAAGTAAAACAGTGTAAAGAAAACAAAGCACATTATACAAAATAGAAAAAGGCAAAAAAGCAATACATAACACAACAAATAAAAAGCAAACTAAAATTTCCCTCACAGTAAACTATAAAAGAATAAGCATTTCTAGTAAAGCTTTGAAATGTTTTATTTTACCCGTTAAATACAAGTTTTTGCTCCTAGCTGCGCACCCTGAGTTCACAGATGATTAACTTTAGCTGACTTGTTCTAACTTATGTGTGACTCTGTAAGTGACCTCTTCTAATTTCTGACTCATAAGAGACAGAGCTGTGGTCTCGTTTCAAGTTTTAGTATGCTGTTAAAAGCAGAATACAAGTTAAACACAGTGTAAAGAACACAAATCATAGTATACAAAATAGAAAAAGGCAGTAAAGAATTACAAAACGCAGCAAATAAAAAGAAAACTAACACTTCCCTCACAGCAAACTGTAACAATCTGGGTGAGCCTTTCTAGTAAAAATAAGAAATGTTTCACTTTACCACTTAAATAGAAGGTTTAGTTCCTAACTCCACCCCCTCAGTTCACAGACGATTAACCTTAGTTGACCTGTTGTAACTTATGCTTGACACCTTAATTGACTTCTTTTAATTTCTATTTGACTGATAAGAGACAGAGCTGTGGTCTTTTTTCAAGTTTTAGTATGGAGTTAAAAGCAGAATACAGGTAAAGCACAGTGTAAATAAAACAAATCACAGTAAACAAAATAGAAAAAAGACAATAAAGTAATGCAAAACACAAAAAATAAAAATCAAACTATCCTTTCCCTCACAGCAAACTCTAGCAGAATCTGGGTGAGCCTTTACAGTAAAGCTCTGAAATGTTTTATTTTACCCGTTAAATATATGGTTTCATTCCCAGCTCCACCACCTCAGTTCACAGATGATTAACCTTTGCTGACCTATTGTAACTTATGTATCATTTCTTTATTGACCTCTTCTAATTTCTGTCCGATTCACAAAAGACAGAGCTCTGGCCTTGTTTCAAGTCTCAGTATGCAGTGAAAAGCAGAATACAAGTAAAACACAGTGTAAAGAAAACAGACCACAGTATACAAAATATTAAAAAGCAATAAAGTAAAACAAAACACAACAAAAAAAAAGCAAACTAGCATTTCTCTCATAGCAAATTTTAGCAGAAACTGGGTGAGCCTTTCCAGTAAATCTATGAAATGTATTTTATCCCTCAAATAGAAGGTTTAGTTCCTAGCTCCACCCCCTCAGTTCACAGATGTTTAACCTTAGCTGACCTGGTGTAGCTTTTGTTACTCCTTAATTGACCTCTTCTAATTTCTGACTCACAAGAGACAGAGCTGTGGTCATTTTTCAAGTTTTAGTATGCAGATAAATGCAGAATACAAATAAAACACAGTGTCATCATCATCATCATCTTTCAGCTGTTCCCGTTAGGGGTCGCCACAGCGTATCATCTCTTTCCCTTTCTTCCTATCCTCTGCATCTTGCTCTGTCACACCAACCACCTGCATGTCCTCTCTCACCACAGCCATAAACCTTATCTTAGGCCTTCCTCTTTTCCTCTTACCTGTCAGCTCCATCCTTAGCATCTTTTTCCCAATATACCCAGCATCCCTCCTCAGCACATGTCCAAACCAATGCAATCCCGCCTCTCTTGCTTTGTGTCCAAATTGTCCAGCCTGAGCTGACCTTCTAATATACTGATTCCTAATCCTGTCCTTCCTAGTCACACCGAGTGCAAATCTTAACATCTTTAACTCTGCCACATCCAGCTCTGATTCCTGCCTTTTTGTCAATGCCACTGTCTCCAACCCATATAACATAGCTGGTACTCTTACTGGTACCTGTCTGCCACAAATCACTCCTGGCAATCTTCTCCACCCATTCCACCCTGCCTGCACTCTCTTCTTCAACCTCTCTTCCACACTCACCATTACTCTGAACTGTTGATCCCAAGTACTTAAACTCATCCACCTTTACCAACTCTACTCCCTGCATCCTCACCATTCCTCTACCCTCCCTCTCATTAACACACATGTATTCTGTCTTAGCCCTGCTGACCTTCATTCCTCTCCTCTCTAGAGCATATCTCCACCTCTCCAGGGTCTCCTCAGCCTGATCCCTACTTTCACTATAGATCACAATGTCATCTGCAAACATCTAACACAGTGTAAAGAAAACAAATCACAGTATACAAAATATGAAAAAAGGCAAAAAGTAATAGAAACACAGCAAATAAAAAGCAAACTAAGGTTTCCCTCACAGCAAACTTTTGCAGAATCCGGGTGAGCCTTTCCAGTAAAGCTTTGAAATGTTTTATTTTACCCGTTAAATAGAAGGTTTAGTTCCTAGCTCCACACCCTAAGTTCACAGATGATTAACTTTAGCTTATGTGTTGTCCCTTATGTGTGACTCCTTTATTGATCCCTTCTTATTTCTGCCTGACACACAAGATAAATAGCTGTCGTCTCTTTTCAAGTTTTAGTATGCAGTTAAAAGCAGAATACAAGTAAGGCAGTGTAAAGAAAACAAATCACTGTATACAAAAGGCAGTAAAGTAATACAAAACACAGCAAATAAAAAGCAAAATAACCCTTCCCTCACAGCAAACTGTAACAGAATCTGGGAGAGCCTTTCCAGTAAAGCTCGGAAATGGTTTATTTTACCCGTTAAATAGAAGGTTTAGTTCCTAGCTCCACCCCCTCAGTTCACAGATGATTAACCATAGCTGACCTTTTGTAACTTATGTGTGACTCCATTATTGACCTCTTCTAATTTCTATCTGACTCACAAGAGACAGAGCTCTGGTCTCTTTTCAAGTTTTAGTATGCAGTTAAAAAGAGAAAATCAGTAAACCACAGTGTAAAGAAAAATAATCACACTATACAAAATAGAAAAAGACAATAAAGTAATAGAAAACACAACAAATAAAAATCAAACTAACCTTTCCCTCACAGTAAACTATAGCAGAATCTGGGTGAGCCTTTCCAGTAAAGCTCTGAAATGTATTATTTTATCCCTTAAATAGAAGGTCTAGTTCCTAGCTCCACTCCCTCAATTCACAGATCATTAACTTAGCTGATCTGTAGTAACTTATGTGCGAGTCTTTAATTGACCTCTTTCTATTTCTGTCTCACTCACAAGAGACAGAGGTGTGGTCTCTTTTCAAGTTTTAATATGCAGTTAAAAGCAGAATACAAGTAAAACACACTGTAAAGAAAACAAATCACAGTATACAAAATAGAAAAATGCAATAAAGTAATACATAACACAACAAATACAATGCAAACTAGCCTTTCTCTCACAGCAAACTGTAGCAGAATCTGTGTGAGCCTTTCCAGTAAAGCTCTGAAATATTTTATTTTACCACTTAAATAGAAGGTTTAGTTCCTAGCTCCACGCACTCAGCTCACAGATGATTAACCTTAGCTGACTTGTTTTAACTTATGTGTGACTCCTTATTTGACTTCTTCTTATTTCTGTCTGACTCACAAGAGACAGAGCTGTTATCTATTTTCAAGTTTTAGTATGCAGTTAAAATCAAAATACAAGTAAAACACGATGTAAAAAATAACAAATCACACTATACAAAATAGAAAAAGGCGATCAAGTAATACAAAACACAACAAATAAAAAGCAATCTTACCTTTCCCTCACAGCAACCTGTAGCAGAATCTGGGTGAGCCTTTCCAGTTGTTGTTGTTGTTTGTCGTTTGGCTTTTTCCCGGTTAGGGGTCGCCACAGCGGAACTCTGGTCCGCTAATGATTGGCAGTAGATTTTTATGAAACGCCGAGGTGCCAGCTCGACGCCCAACCTTCAATGAAGGCACGCCCATTTACGCATGCATGTCTTTCAAACACTACCCAACCACGGGGAGGACATGCAGATTCCACACAGAAGGCACTCCCAAGCCAAGCCGAGAATCGAACGGGAGAACCTCTTGCTGTGAGGTAACAATGCTACTGCTGTACCACCGCAAAATTGGATGAGCATTTCCAGTAAAGCTCTGAAATGTTTTATTTTACCCTTTAAATAGAAGGTTTAATTCCTAGCTCCACCCCCTCAGTTCACAGATGATTAACCTTAGCTGACCTGTTGTAACTTATGTGTGACTCCTTACTTGACCTCTTCTATTTCCTGGCTGACTTACAAGAATACAAGTAAAACACAATGTTAAGAAAACAAATCACAACATACAAAATAGAAAAAGCACTAAAGTAATACAAAACACATCAAATAAAAAGTAAACTAATCTTTCCCTCACAGCAAACCATAGCAGAATCTGGGTGAGCTTTTCATGTGAAGCAGAAAAATATATGAAAATACTGAATATATATTTAGAGTAAACCACGGAGTTCAATTCACAGGAAATATTGAAAAGAACATTAATGGACATACTCAGGAAAATAATGAGAAACACAATTTAAACTAAGCTTCACTATATTCCTGACTGAATCTAAAAGAATCTTTCTGTTCCCTGCTTAAGTTACTACCACAAGACAATATGCTGTGGGTGAGTGTCTTTCTAGTCAGGCTTACTCTCTTTGCAATATCTAAAATATAATTTCAAAGAGGCTTGGCAGAATAACCTCATCTTGTCATCTGACTCTAGGTTCTGACAGTATTCCCCTTTGATGCTGATACATTGTTAGGACATACAGCCACAATACACATTCAAGTGTTTATGGCAGTACTTTCGGCCTCCTCTCTATTCTCTGAGCTAAGGAACAAAGGCTCTGTCCTTGGCCCAGCATCTCCAGTCCTATTCAGCACTGTGGGATGCCTTTTAATGGCTTAAAAGCTCATTTCTATTTCCATTATTTTTCTTTAAGTTAATCCCTGTTGTGCCAGTATCCTGTATTAAAACATATATATTTAATTCATCTACAAAAAATACATGTATATTTATTTTCATTTCAGCAGGGTGCACTGTTGATACATTTCAACACAAGCAAAGCTCTCAAATACATTTAAGCACAAGCATCTGTACAAAATCAGTTTGATATACAACTAACATACATTTCTAATACATTTGTAACATGACATCATGTATAAATCAGCTTGATATTCAAAGGACATATCATTCTTTACAAAACTCTTGCACATATCATTACACCCCCCCCCCCGCATTAAGACTCTAGCTAGTTTTTCCAGTGACCCTTGGGAAACATAGTTTGAGAGAAATAACCCTATCTCAGAATACGTTACCCCATTCCCTGTCTTGACAGCCCATCTGTGTTGGCATTGTTGACTCCACTAAGGTGTTGTACTGTCATGTCATATGCCTGCAATCCTATACTCCAGCATAATAACTTGGCATTTTGCTGGCTGGCTCTATGTAGCCATGTAAGGGATTGTAGTCTGTAACTGTAGTAAATTTCCTTCCATACAGATAAGGCTGAAGTTTCTGCAGTGCCCATACTATGGCTAGACATTCCTTTTCTACAGCTGCATACCATTGCTCCCTGGGTTGGAGTCTATGGCTGAGATATACTGATGGGTGCTCTTCTCCCTCTGAGGGAATCTAGCTAAGTACAGCCCCCACCCCATGGTTTGAACCATCCCCTTGCAGAACAAATTATTTGCTGTAATTTGGAATGTCTAACATAGGGGGTCCTCCCAAAGCTTAAGCTTCTGGAAAGCCTGCTGACATGCTGTGTTTTACAATAGCTTATCGGGCCTGTTTTATCTTGTCAGGCCTGTGAGGGGAGCAGCTGTGGTTCTATAACTGGGAACAAACTTTCTATAGTACCCTTCTTTCCCTATGAATGTCCTCACCTACTTTTTTGTAACAGGGGCAGGCCATGCCTGAATGGCTTCCATTTTGGCAGGTTCTGGTCTGATGTTACCACTCCCCACTCTATGTCCCTTGCAGGAGACCTCTTCCATACCCACCTGACACTTACTGGACTTAATGGTCAACCCTGCCCTCTGCAGTCTTTCCAGCACCTCACTGACATGCTGAAGGTGATCTTGCCAGGAATGGCTGTAGACGGCAATGTCATCCATGTAAGCAAGGGAATAATCTCCTGCTCCTGCTAGGATATGATCTCCCATTTACTGAGGCATTTTTCATCCCAAAGGGAATCTTTGTGAACTCATGCAAGCTAAAGACAGTCACAAAGGCTAACCTATCTCTAGCATTGGGAGTCAAGGTGACCCTCTTTACCACCTTTCCCTCCCAAGCTGCCTACAGTTTATTGTGTCTGACAGGAATGAAAACCATCACCTGCTGCCCCACATCATACTCTCTGGCTCAATCATTCCTCTCATAGCAGACCTTTTTCTGCTGTTGGGCTCCTGCCAGGCTCTCATGAGCTCCTCAAGCCTTGTCCTGAGGTTTAGAACATAAGCTACAACAGCCTGCTTGTGGAATTCACACTCACCCTCCCACTCATCATGAATCGCATCTAAAGGCACCATCACCTTATGCCAATTCAGCAACTCAAAGGGTAAAAAACATGTGGATTCCTGGGGAACCTCTCTGTAAGCAAATGATAGATGGGTCAAATATCTGCCCCACTCCCTCTTAAAGTGGTCTGCTAATGCCCCTAGCATGGTCTTTAACATAGAGTTTAACCTCTCTACAAGACCATTATTCTTGGAGTGCTAAGGGGTTGTCAACTGGTGCTTCACTCCACAGTGCTCCACAGACAAGCCAGCAGGTCTGACATGAAATTGGCACCTCTGTCAGTCATTATTTCTCTTGGTAAACCTACCCTGCTGAAAATCTCTAGGAAAGCATATGCCACCTTCTCTGCCTTGATAGAGGACAGAACCATCACCTCAGGGTATCTAAGAGCATATTCTTCTACCACTAGGATATATGTCTTCCCTGTGGAACTTGGCATATTTATAGGCCCCAAAATATCCATAGCTACACTCTGAAATGGCTCCTCTATCAGAGGCAATGGCATCAAAGGAGCTTTGACCTGTTCTCCTTCCTTGCACACTTTTCAGAACTACTCATATGGCCTACAGTACCCTGTTACATCCCTGGAAATCCCAGGCCAATAAAAGTTCTGCATAAAATGTCTCTTGGTACGCTTTATACCCATATGACCTGCAAAGGGGATGTCATGGGCAATGGCTAGAAGTGCCAAATGGTAGGCTCTGGGCACTACCAACTGCTGTATTACCTCACCTTCTAGCCCTCCCTGAGGGGTCCACTCTCTATGCTGTAACCCTTTGTTTCAGTATACAGAATCCCCTTTTCCTTGAGAATGAGGTGCCTTCCCTAGCTACCTCCCTCAAGCCTTGTAATATAGATTCTGAGAGCTGAGTCTGTCTCAAATCTCTCTTTGTAACTCTTCCCAGCTCACCTTCCAAAAGAAGTCTGGTATACTCTGACAGTGTTGCCTCACTGTCAACCTGGGAAATACTACTTGCCTCTGCCATTGCAATTACTCTGTCCAAGGGAACATCAGTACCTACAAGCAGCTGTGGCTAACCTTCAGTCTCACTGCTACAGGGTATCTCTCTCCTTGAAGTAGCCACATCACCAGTCCTGGCTTCAGGTGTGCAGATTCTCTGGACCTCCCTCAGACTACCAGACCCACATGCCTATCTCCAAGCCTGAATGAGTGTCACTGCATGCACACAATGTACTACATTATTAAAATAATTCCTTATCAAGATATCTGCAGAGATATCCTTAAATACACCTACTTGCTTCCTTTCATGCTCATCCTCCCAGACAACAGGAACCCTGACCAAAGGCATTAGAAATGGGATCCCCCCTAAAGCTCTGACTGGAGTGGACTGCCAAAGCAAGTACTGATCCTGTTTAACCACTGCAGGCTTCACAATGGTTATATCAGAGGCTGTGTTTCTCTTGGCAGTGGACTGTTGTTCATCCACCAAGATTGAATATAAACTCTGCTGGTAGATTGGTACACACATTGTCTCCAGACAACTTACCACTGGCATTCTTTTATTCCCAATTGCTGACTCCCCCACCTTTTTATCCCCACCTTGCCTCTGTGGACATCTATATGCTACATGGCCCCACTTGTTCCATCTAAAACATTTAACCCTTGGTCCTGGCCATGTACTTAAACTAGTGGTGTCCCCTGTTACTGGTGGACTCTGTTGTGGTGATTTAGGCTGCCCACCATTGGCTCCCTTATATCCATGTCCAGCACTGGATATCTCTTTCATGTGCAGTGATACCCTGCTTGCTAGGTATAGAGCTCCCTTTTTTCCCCAACTCATCTGCATAGTTGCATTCCCTATCTGCCAACCAGATTCTCATGTCCTCAGGCAAAGTGCTAAGGGCTTGTCCCCTCACGAAAAGGTCTGCCAGCCCTTGAAAAGCGGTGACCTGACACCCACCTATGAAATATGTGCTTAGTTCAACAATATAATCACATGCACTTTCATCTGCTGTGTGTCTATGCTCACAAAACATTTTTCTGTAAGCGTCAAGTGTTAACTTAAAACATTGTAATAAACAGTGCTACATTCTTTCATAATCTAAACAACCAGTACCAGACAATTTAGAAACAACATTTACAGCTTTATCATGAAGTAAGGAGGTGAGGAACTGTAAGCAGAGCCCTGGGGCAGCATTATACTGTTTGCATGATCTTTCAAACGTTTCAAACGTATGAATAAAACTATCAAAATTATCATCTTCTCGGTACTGAAGAAGAAGTTTACTGACCTTTATTGTTTCTGGAGTACTCCCATCTGCATTACCTCCATAATCCTGGTGAAGAATCAGCATTTCCTTTTCATGTTGCCTCTGCCTCTCATTTTCTTTGGCTTCCAGATGCCGCATTCATTCTGCTGATACTAATTCAAACTGTTTTGCCCCCAATTCAAGTCTCTTTAACTCCAGATGGAATTTTAAGTCCTCTGAGGAAATGTTGAACTGTCCTGTTTCTGAGAGCTGCAAGTCCTAATCAACAGACTGGTTATTCTCCTTGTTGCTGGTCTGTGCTGTAGCTGTGTTTAAGGCTGCAATCATTTCCTTGTTAGGATGGCATGCCCCAGTCCTTTGGATTGGCACATCTCAGCTAACTGGTTCTTTGTCATCTTGCCATAAACCTCTGCTGACATTCTTGCCTGCTGTCCCTAATTGAGCTAACAAAAAGCAAATAAATAAAACTATTGTGATATAAAACTCTGAATGTCTACCATGTAGCTGCTTGAGAGTACAAACACCTTATTACAGGCTACATTAGTTAAAAATCCACACTGGTGTTCAACAATATATAAGCATGTGATGATTCTACCACTGCTACCAAATAAATGTGATGCCCACCACTGCTACCAATATGTGTCATCCCCACACAGGACCAGTAATCAAGGAGCCTGAATCCTCATCATTGACACTGGAGAGGGACATGCACTTGGAATACAGATGGATACATACAGACCTTCCTGCATTAAGTACAGTTTGCCACACAGAGAACACACTCAGCCCATAGTCTGGATTTCTCTATATTTGTCTCCCTTAAAGTTTCCAATAAGACTCTGCACCAGTACAGCTGTAGGGTTAGGTCCTCAGCCGAGTGTCCAAGCCAAGTCCTCCAGCACCCTCTCTGTAAATGCAGTACTTCATGTCCCTGCCCCAAGTAGCTCACACACACACACACACACACACACACACACACACACACACACACACACACACACACACACACACACTCTCTTTAAGATTTAATTTTAACACATATACACACACATACACACACACACACACACACACACACACACACACATTGGAAAGGCTGGCACAGATTACCAGCTTTCCCAGACTGTAAGGTAGTTATCACAGGCTGGCACAGATTACCAGCTTTCCTAGACTATAAGGTAATTATCACTGCCACCATTCAGTTACTGTAAAGCTCTTAAAAGGGAATCCAATTATATTGTGTAAAATTAATACTAATACAAATGGTAGTAGTTTACCTAGAAGACTAGGCCTTCTGGAGTGGCCCACATAGTGTCACCAAATAAATATAAGTACTCTCAAATGTTAAGCACTTTCTGCAAGGATCATCCGCAATAAAAGTTTTAAATATATTTAATAACAAATAATAAAAGCACATGAAAATACTGAATATACATGCACAGTAAACCACAGAGTTCATATCACAGGAAATATTGAAAAAACATTGATGGACAGGTTCAGACAAATAAAGAAAAACAATATCTAAACTAAGCTTCACTGTATTCCTGACTGAATCTAAAAAAATGTACTTTTCCCTAGTTAAATTACTTACTACTGCAAGGCAAGATGCTGTGGGTGAGGGTGTTTCTAGTCAGGCATCCCAAAACAGAATACTCAGTGCTCTCTTTGTGATATCTAAAAATAATTTCCAAGATGACTGGCAGAATGACCTCAACTTGTTGACTGACTCTAGGTTCTCACAGTATTACCCTTTGAAGCTGAGGTAGGAAGTTACCACAGATGGCCACAATACACGTTCAGATGCTTATGGCAGAGCCTGGGGCTTCCGCTCTTTTCACTGAGCTTATGAACAAAGGCCCTATCCCAGACCCAGCTTACATGGTAGTATTCAGCATGGTGGGGTACCTTTTAATGGTTTAACAGCTCATTTACATTTTCCTTATTTTTCTTAAAGTTAACCTCTGCTGTGCCAGTATCCTCTATTAAAACATATATATTGAATTCAGCTACAAAAATACATGTACATTTCTTTTCATTCAGCAGGGTGTACTGCTGATACATTTCAACACAAGCAAAGCTCACAAATACATTTTCAGCACAAACATCTGTACAAAATCAGTTTGATATACAGATGACATACAGTTCCAATACATTTGTCACACAGCATCTTGTATAAATCAGTTTGATATTCAGAGGACATATTCTTTACAAAACTCCAGCTGGCTATGCTGGCACTTGCCCATATCATCACAATGTATTTGACAGATAATAATTACCATAAAGCAGTTGCTTCAAACAATTGCAACTGTGAAAGAAGGGATGGTTGCAGTGCAAAATCTATTGCTCGGTCAAGGTCTATACCTCCCTTAAAAAACAGTCATTTGGAATGAAAATTGTAAGGTGAACCTCATAACCTTTGAAAGGATTGCTAGTCATGAAGGATATGTCCATTCCTCTTGAGCCAGCATTCTAGCAACTCAACTCATAGGGCATCCCTCTGTGCATATATTGACATTCCTAATGTAGAATGCGGTGACCTTGACAAGTACAACAGGCAGGTGGTCAGTACTGGGGTCACTTCAGAAACGTAGGCCCACAAGTTCCATTATTGTTCCTTCTCTAGATCCAAAATTGTAAGAGCCATTTACATTAGACACATACTAAAGTTTTTGTTGAATACTGACCAAAGACCCCATGCTAGTAATTTAGATGATATATAGATTTAAATGGGCATTGCCAACAGATATCAAATACTTGGTTTGTCAGGCTGACCATTAAGACACAGATAGCTTAATAAAGTTGGCAAGAAGAGTATTATGCTACAAAAACATATTTAGAAAGACATATAGCAGAGTGAATGACAAAATAAAACTAAATGAAAAAAAGAATTGTGTTGTCCAGCCTGTACTTTAAACTAAGGAAGGTGGGAGCACAGTGCAATGTACTCTGGGGAAAATAAGTTAACCCCCCCCCCCAATGAAACAATCAAAGACATGTGGTGGAGCAGTGAGGTTATGGAAAGTGACCTGTCTTCTACTTAACGCATGGAAACTACATTCTAATATTTTGCCATGACAAAAATGAATGAAGTACACAGTAAAAGTAGATGGAAAGAGAATGCAGGGGCTCTTAGATTCCAGCAGTATAATCAGTTTGGTGAGAGCCCAGTACCGGTACAAGCAAAAGGTCTACATTACCAGTTCAGTAGCGTTAGTGTTCATACATGGAGAAAGGAGGTGTTATCCCATCATCCAAGGGAAAATTCAAATCCATTTTGGAAATATCTTGCTGCTAGTAGTTACTCTTATCTTATCCCATCGATAATATAGTTATCAGGAAGGATTCTTCTTTTTTAAAGATACTTGGAAAACGTTAGTGGGACAAACTAAGGGGCCTTGTTCTGCACCCCTATGCAGGTAGTAACAGGGCACCTTATAGCTTTGCAGGACAAACTTTATCCATACCACCTCAGATAAAAACCTTAATAGGGGGTATGTACAGCTCATGGTTTCTGAAGGAGCCCCCAACAAAAGGAGAAAAGCATACCTCTCAAACTCTAAGAGCAAGAAATCTAGACAAAGCCATAAATAATGGGGGGGGGACAAAGACCCAAAAATAAGGACAATTCTTTTTAAATATTGCTCTTACAATCTTAAAACATTGATATAAAAACAGGTTTTGTGTTAGCATGAATTTTCCAAAGGGTGTGAAGTCATAAACTCAAATGTCTGTCATTATTTTCAGATTTCAATCTTTAATGACTTGCCAATGATTTGCTAGAAAAACACATTTAAAAAAAAAAACAACCACAAATATGAGGCAAAAATATGGACATTCTGCAAAAATCTGTACACTTGAGAGATATACAGAGAAGACCAAGCAAAGACAGAAGGAAGTGAATAAACAAGGAGGAGATTAGAGTCTAAGACACCCAGGACTGAAGAAACGCTACAACAAAAGTTAAAAGAGAAAGAAGAATCCTGATACTTTTGAAAAAGGAAAAAAAAAAACAGGATTAGGAAGAAGGCAAACTCATGTAAAATTGGGAAAATTTCTAGTCTAGTGAAAGAAGGGAAGAATATTTTGAGCTGTCCTTCCTCAGAGATGAGTGGGACACAGAGACCCCTGTGCATGTCTTGGTGGAAGAAAAGGCTGAGCCTTCCACCTCCCAAGGCAAAAGTGGTAAAAGAAGACTACGTTTGTCTGAGCTTCCATTAAGTAGCATAAGATTTAAAAGGGCTCAGTGGGAGAATGAGAACCAATTTTAAGCCCAGCAAAACATATACATATTCTAGGTAATAAGAATAGACTTCTTCATGGGGCTACCACTGGTCTACACATACTTTAAAGTTTAGAATGATCCACTGTGTAGGTTAGCTAAGGAAAAGTAGTTACACAATAGTTGCTGCTACCCAAACCCTTCAGAGCACCCATAATGCAATGGCCTGTAGTCATGTGTTAGAAAGTGACTTGGCTTGGGCAAGACAAAAGTAAAGGTCCTAGCCCAGCGGTATTTGCCTGATATAATGATAAAAAAGAAAACATTCTATCACAGTTGTCCCAAATGTCAAGCATAATCACCAAACCTAGGATTTAGAAATCATGTAGTATCAATGATAATCTTTAGTGTGCCCTTTGGAAGAATAGCCATGGACATTTTATGTCTCTTGACTTAGTCCATTAATAAGCACTACATATTATTATTCCTACATTATGCCACCTGTTTCCTATGGCAATTCACGTCAGGAAAGCTAAATCCAGGACTATTGCCTTTGAGATTGTTTTGCTGTTCTCATGACTAGGCATACATAAGGAGATCTTGCTCAACCAAGGAGCTCCATTTATGTCAGAGATTATGAGGCATGCCTAACAAAGTCATTAGGTAAAACAATGTAGACTCTCAGTTAGCATCGTAAAACTGATGGCTTCATGGAAAGACTGACTACAAACCTGAAGACCATACTATGGAGGGTGGAAGAGGCCACTGGAAAGAACTGAGACCAGCTACTCCTCTATATCATGATGCAAGTGAGAGAAATACACCTGACCCCCACATGATGCAATTCTAACAGTTTTAAGCTATTGTAGGCACTGTAGAAACTACTGGATATTGTAAGAGAGACATGGGAAAAAGAAGAAACCCCTTTTATGACTGCAAGCTTTATTGTCAATTTGTGATAAATTACATCTGCAAAAGAGAAGGTACTCTATGAAGGTTAGGGTGGATAATGAAGGGGTTGAGGATAGATTACCTTTTTGTTTGTTGTACTTAAATGGTTGATATTTAGTTTTGTTTCACTGAGAGATTTTGGAAAGATTTTGTACAAAGGTCTTCAATAGCCTTCCCAAAAGTGTTTGGCTGTCCCAAGTGCTTCGTTTACAGTGTCTGAGTGTATGAGGTTTGGGGCATTACTGTATGAGGGCTGGGGCGTTACTTTTCATTCTTGTTACTGTCTTTCAGTTTTTGGAACACTTCATAACAACCTGCATTCATTGGATTGTTTACCATGATTTTCATGCCTTGCCTGTAGCTGCTATATCTTGTATTAGCTCTGCTGTGATCCATAGCACTTTGTTATGTCATACTATCCTCTTTGTGTCGAAGTAGTGTTAGCAGGTTATAGAAAGTAAGGGTGGTTATGGAATAAGGACAGTTTATACAAGGAGGTCCAGTCTTTCATCTGTATGATTTGTGCAGTCATTTCAGGGACTTGCTATAACTAGATAGTGAGTAGTTCCAAAGAAGTATTTCAAATTTTAATTTCTCACTTAACCCCCCACACCTTATTTGCCAGATATAACAATTCACTTTAAATACAACAAATCATAAATTAATAAATTAACTTTTATAAGCAAAACGCAAGAAACCAAAACTGGCCAGTGCTGCAAGTTGTAGGAAACAATCTTAAAAGATTTGTTTTCTGACAAAACAACTGCTCAGGGGACTGTATTATCATCCACAATCTATCAAACCCAAATATACGAATAAGTTTCAATTACTGTTGCACTTCAATACCATAATGCACATATTGTTTCATAAGCAGGTAGCCCCAACTCTCTAAAACAATGCCTTCTTTGGATGTAACTTATCAACACAAACTCAATTGCCGAGAATCAAAAAGGTAAATAGCTATCAAATTTTCTAAGGCACCCCAAAATTTATAACATGCATTATTAAATGCTTAAAAGAAGGACTACAAAGACATTTAGCCTTCAGCTAAGCACTCGTGTCTCTACAATATTTATTTTCTAAAATGCATATCTTACTAATGGACATCCTGGTGCTCCTTATTATTATCAGTTGATTAATAAAGCTTGCCCACTTTGGAACAAATGAGCAGTTTAAATACTGTACACTCGCTCACACCTAATTTTATTGCAAAATGTTTATAATAATTTAAACAATTTTGCTATTTCAACAGTTAACAAGCACAGGTCTTATATGTTCATAGGTTCATAGAAGGTTACTAGGCTAACGGACCTAGAGCCCTTACAACCCCCTAGCCATATATATCCCAAGTTGTCCCAATTGTCGGTGGTTAGATGAGTGAAGTTCACAGAGGTAAGGATCTATGGTAGTTAATAACAACTTCATCTGTCCAGGAGGGACATGGGTGCTACCAGGGAGTGAATTTGCGGTCACCCATCCATTGATGTAAGCTGCATTTGAAGAGGATCAGGGAGGAGATCTGTTTCACATGAACTGGAAGCTTGTTCCAGAGAAATGGCAGTTTCTGGGAGATTTAACTATCTCTTCAGCATGACCAGCTCATGTCAGAGGCTAGGTTAAGATCTCTGGAGTGAGTGACCCTTGTGTAGTTTGATTTATGAATGTGTAACATTTCCATCAGACCCAGGTCAGAGACTGCCCTGTAAGCCAGGCACAAGTTTCCCCTTAGCAACCTGTAGAAGACCAAATTCAGTGACAGGGCTTTCAGTCTTTCTGTGTAAGACTTGTTTTGTGTACTTTGTAATTTCTTTGCGAGAAACCTCTTTGGTCTCTCCAGTTGTTGCATGTGTTTGGTGAGGTACATGCAAAAGGGAGCATTATACCCAATTATTAATCTGATGAGGACCAAGTATAATGGAATTATAACATCCTTAGATCTAGATGTAATGCCTTTACTTATAAGATGTGCCACATAGAAGAGTTTCCTTACTACTGTGGATAAATGGTGGTCAAAGTTCAGGTTGCTATCAACTTGAGTATTCAGATCACATGCCACTGAGTCTACAGTTAGGGGGTGCTGTCTATAATGTAATTAGTAGGGATGTCAGCTTCCCCAAAGGGAATAATAATGCATTTTTTATTTAGCTTTAATCTGTGGCTTTGGGACCAATCATTTGTCTGTGTTAACCCTGTCTGCAGGATATTAACATCATTGAGGGACTCACTGACTAATTTGCAATCTTCAGTAAACTTGGTGTGCCACAGGCCTTCCAAATTTGCCTGGACTTCTGAGAAATAAATTCCAAACAGTAAGGGACCCAACTGTCTAAAAAAAGTAAAAATAGGGATGGCTAATGCCTTTGTCAGCATCCAAAAGCCTAGAGGTGACAGGTGCAGATCATCTCTGGCAAAGTAGCCTGGCCTGTTGACCATGTCTTTCCTGGCTGATAGATATTAGATCCCATTGGACTGACACCAGAAGCTAAGTCAGTTGTTAAGTCAATATTTTGTTTGTATTGTGTCATCCTTGGAGAAAGTAGAAAGTTGCTTAAGGTTAGGCTTATAACTGCCTGTGGCACATAATCTGATGGCTCAGTTATGTCTCTCTTCATATAGTGAGGTACATCTTAAGTTATTCATCCCCATATGGACTATGACAGAGTAATACGGGTGCTTGTGGTTTAGGGATTTGAGTGCTTGAGTGACTTGACAGATCCTGGCACCTGACAGACAGCTAACCATAACCTGCTCCTTATCTAGTCTGGTGATGGGAACACCCGTGTGTCTCACAATGGAGTCATCTATGACCAATACATTAGATTTTGTGGTGTTATACCTTATGTGCTTATTCATTGAGACATTGGTGTGAGTGTGTGTGTTATTATGTGTTGTCGTTGTTTTTTGCATTGCTATGTGTGTAAGTGGTTTCCATTTGGAGGACTCATCTTTTGGTAAGTGACTAGTGAGTACCTCCTCATATTTGCCAACCTCTTTTTCTGTTTCCTACAAAACATTTATCACCATATATCAGTTCCCTAAATCAACTACTCAGTACCATATTTTACATTGACTAACCATCTTTTCTAACAGCGACTACTTACCTATAGTATCCTCTTCTTTCTCAGCTCTCTAGCATCAGATACTATGTAATGTCACTACAAGAGACTTGACAATCTCTGCTTCCTCTATTCCTCACTAACTACTTAAGCTCTTTATAATTGCTTCAATGCGTTTCAACCAAATGCAAGCAATAGAGCACACAAAGTAACACCGAACTTGATGCTCATTATATTTTGTACAGCTGTTCCACTGCAATTGGTTACAAATTCAGCTAGTTCTACCTCTATAAAATGTTGTTTGTAAGTACTGTAATATAAGAGTCTCTGCTATGTAACTCAGTATTGTTTCAAGATGTTACATGTCTATGTTCTTTATGAAATGTTTCATTTCCGTTTATCTAGTATGACTATGTGAGTCTTTTCTCCCTGGGCCTCCACTGAAAATGGGTACTGTCTAATCAGGCTTTCCTGGAAAACAAATGTAAAATAAATAAATAAATAACTGTGGGTTTATGTGTCATATCCTTATTTAGTGTAGGACATGTGTGAGTGTGTTGACAACCTGTTTGGCATTCGATTTGTCCTTATGTGAGAGTCTTGCCTCCAGTTTCATAGTGTAACTACATCTCTCACATAAAGTCAGGAAATCCTTTTGTTTGGTCCAGTTAATTACTGAAGAAATATCATCATGGTCAAAAGAGGTAATCTGTCTCTTATACTCAGCATTGATCAGACCAGGTGAAGAGTACAACGCCCCTTTAGAATGTATCTCACTAAACATATCAAACAGTTAGAAAGATCCCACAGATTCCCAAGTTTCTAAGATAACAGCAAGAGAAGCAGGAAGCTTTATCCCTTTATTCAGTGTCTTATAGACTTTTGATTGAGATCTATGTCACACTTACAGCACAGTTAGGGACCCATTTGTCCTGGACATCCTGTTTCTTTGAATGTCCAATATCTCCATGAATACTAGATCCATGGGCCTAAATCTTCACCAACAGATATATAAAATATGATGGAGGGAAAGGAATATATCCCTGCAGTCTCAAACCTTGAACATAAACTTCCCATGCTTATTGAGCAGTGTGACTCACTGACTTTCTTTAAACATAAGCTAAATGACTGGATGAGCTAGCCACACATTTATTCCAGGTTTGAGTGGTACAGCCCTCCTAAAGAAAGAAGACGCTACTTGATGGAGGATACTGGCAAGGCATAAATGCTAATAAGTCTCAATGGCTTTTGGAATATCTGTAAATCTATGACTCTATAATCTCATTCACAACTAGACATAGGTATAGGAGTGAGTCTGGCATAATGATTAAGGTCTTCACCTTATAGTCACAAAGCACAAGGATTGATTCTGACCAATATTTTTTAACAGGTGGATCTCCAGTGATTTGTGGTTAGGATTTGGCACTTTCACCACCATGGCCCAGGTTTGAATTCCAGTCAAGGAATTTCAATGGATTTATGACTGGGGGTCGCCTTAATGACTAAGGTGTTTACTTTACAAACACAAGGTAAACACAGTTTGATTCCTTACTTTTAGGAAACATGGAGAGGCTTAAAAAGACACCCTGGGGTCATTAGCCAAGAATCATCATTGAATCTATTTAATTAGAATATTCTTCGGCACTAAAATTGCAGTCCTGGTTAGAAACAGTGAACAGTTCCTCTTGTTATTAGTAAATGAAGTTCTGTTCAAATAATCTTAATAGAAATACTTCTGTGATGGCTAGTTTGCTTTTTGGTTATTACTTACATTGCTATCAACATTACTTGTACTTAATTAATTCGGTTCAATTCTTAGATAATTTTTATGTGTCACACCCTAGGTTATTGAGTGTTTCAAAAGTATAGCAGAAATTAGTCTGAAAAATAAATCTCCTGAAATGGCTTCAAAAGTTATGTAGCTGATTATGGCATCCATTGCTTAGGCAAAAGACACTATTTCAGGGAAAATAACAGAATGACAATGCAACCAGATGCAGCAGCAGGGCCAGCCTCACAGAGGTGTGAACATTGGCTTCTGGTACTGGTAATATGACACTCCAACCTAATGTTCAAAATGGGGAAAAGGAATTGTGGATGGATGAATGAATGGATAGAATATAATCTGGTATAATCTGGACAATTTCTTTTTCAGGTTAACTATTTCTACTAGTATTGCTGCAAGAAAAAAAATTACTAACTAGGAGCTGCTTTGGTTTAAGCGTGTCAAACTGGTATGCTGCAAACATTTAGACAGCAAGACAATGACTCCAAAACTGCCTCTCCATGTATCCATTTATTGCCTCCAGTCCTCTTCTTCATTTACAAAACTCAGTCTCAGTTTATTTATACCATGCCATCAAAAGCTTACAGCATCTGGTAGATAAGACGTTTGTTACCATTTCTTCCAGTATAATACTATTGGATATTCTGCTGCTCTGAGCAGTTACATCATGTTCAATTTCTTACCTGTGGTTTTCAATAGAGAAATAAAAACATACTTAGATGACTAGACCTGTGATTTGAAGAATTAACCAAAAGAGATCTGGTACCTGTCACTGACCCTAATGTCAAGTCCAACACAGATGCATAATGCTGAAGCAACTTGGAGGATTCCCAAACTAGAAAATTGTATTTATGAATTTGGCACTGAACAATCTGAATACAAACTTAACAAATTAATTTAATTAAAAGCAACTACTATGTAGAGCTTCCACCTCTCATACTAAATAGGAGTTTGACAAGCAATATATCCAAACGTCTTTTGGTTATCTATTATGCACCCTAGGAGTTTAATAGATAAGATATATTCAATAACAGTTAAATCAGATGTAATAATACTTGTATGAGGTATAATAATAATAATAATAATGGCTGATTTAAGTTAGTCTGAAGTAAGCTGTGACATATAAAGAAAGCAGGTAGTGATGACTTTGCAGACAACAGCATCAACTTATTCTTTGACACATTGGTAAGCAGATTCTAGGCTGCTGATTCAAGTATGTAGTTTACTGAAGCACTAGTAAGGTTTAATATGAACAGACTCCAACCAGCATCCTGCTTCAGAAAATGTAAAGTTATCAGCATGTTGAGTAAGTATAGCCCACTGAAGTCATTATGCATGCCATTCACAAAAATTCTAAATAGAACCTGCCATAACACTGACCCTTAAGGTATTCCACTGCCTACTGGAAAAAAAAGTAGATACTGAGTCATTCCATTTGACAACCTGCATCTGACTGGGCAGCTAGTTTGAGAAACTTCTTGTAAAACTCAGTATGAGACCAATACTTTGCAATACATCCAAAAGCCTGGAATGGCAAACTGTGCTAAATGATTAGGACAGGTTTAGGAGGATGCCGGCAACAAATCTGCTATCATCAAGCTGACAGTGCAGTCACAAGGACTACAAAGCCAGTCCCATGCTGTATTCCAGACCTGTTAATTAGTTGTTCTACTAATTGTTAGCTGAGCATTTCAGTAACATTTCAGAAAGACAAGAAAATAGGTAAATTATTTAGTAGATATTTCGGTCAGTAGAGAAGCCACTTTTAATATAATAGTATAAACAGACCGTACTTCCAAAAGTTCGTGTTTATTTATTTCTCTTCAGTTTGATAACCATGTAGGTGGACTGGTAAACTGACCTTTTTCAGTCATGATCTGGGCAGAGTAGTATAGAAAAATTATGACAATATGTTAAATTAATCAATATAATGAAGACCTGGGACTAAAAGTATGCTATAAAATTAGCCTTGTGGACAGACATCCAAACATGAAAGGTAAAAAAAAAATGACAAAATACTTGATAAGTTCATATACGGTATGCACAGTTAGAATTGTTGACCACATCTGTTATATAATTAATAAGCGATGTCTTTAAATATTTGCACTGCACTTACATATAGTTATGACTTCTGCATGTAGAGTAGACCCTAGTTGTTATCACAAGAGCAAGGGAGTATGAATATTTTAACATTTCAAAAAATACTTTAAAAGTACCTTATGTTCAAACCTTTAACTAATTACCACAATTATTACCAGGAGTGGTCGATTAAGTGATCACCTGATGTTTGCACAATGATGTAAAATGGTTTTACTTTTGACTGAGCAGTATCTTGATAAAGCCTGGTAGGAACCAGGTGAAAGTGCTTGATTAATCTTTCTGTTCTTATTCATTAAAGTTATTCAACTTCTATTTATTTCTGGTTGTATCGCATCTGTGATTCTTGGACTGAGTGTTTCTACCCGTGGAGTTGCTTCTTACTTGGTTTGTGTGCTCGTTTTTAAGTTAGTTGGATCACAAGAGCAACAGCATTTGGAGTTTTTAAGTAGTTTCTCTTACAGTTTACTGTTAAATGTAACAGACTTCTCCCAGAAGTTGGTTCCAAATTGCTTTGCTGAGTTTGCAGATATTCTTTCTTTTGTGGAGCTTGTGAAATGTGGTTAAATGAGGGTTACAAACTCTGCTTGACTATCCCATATTGCATAGTTCATTAACGTATTTATCTATTTATTTATTTATGTATTTATTTATTTTTAAATATGGGTGTGAGATATGAAGGGATGTGTGGAGATCTTAAGGAACTCCATAGAGAAGACTGTCAGCAGTTTAAGATCTTGGTTTTAGTTTCTTGAGATATTTGACCACCTAATAAGTCTGAAAAGTAAACATATTAGGTTTGTATTATTGACCTTCTGGGTGGTGCCTTGGGGATTGTTTAAGAGCTTTTGAACTGAAATATTGAAGTGAGAAAAAAAAAACTAAGCAAACCTGTTACTAATGAGATAAAGGAATGCACAAGGCAAATCTGAATCTTCAAATTAAAAGAGCTGAGATGCAGCTCCCTAAAATGCCTGAGGTTTGATGTTATATTCGTTCATCATGCTATTAAGTGTTTTCTCTAGCCTAAATGGTAGCAATGACTTATTTATCAGAGGGGTTGAATTTATTAGATCACCACGATCTCTCAATTTCTGGTACATAGATAATAAATTATTCATACTAGTGCCACAGTTTAAGGCAGCCTGAAATCTATGGACTTTTAATGTGTTTCTTCTACTGAGAGAATATTCATTTAGAGCATTTACAAATAAAGAGGTGAAATAAGAAACAATTTCATCGGGAAGGAGTTTGTGTAGAAGTGCCCAATCAATGCCTATGAAGGCTAAGCCAAAGAGTAGGTCAAAACTAATGATGCGGATCAAAAAACAGAAGCTTTGATTTTTTCAGATATGATTTGTCAAAAAATTATGAGACCAGTTGCTGATGTCACCAGCTATGACACCAGAAAGAGGCATGTTTTTTGGGGGGTAACCTACAAGTATGCTGTCAAGGATCCTCTCACAAACTGATGCTTTATCGGTATGACTTGTGGTCAGTGTAAGCTGGATAGAACCACAGAGAGAGAGTGCGGGATGACTGGACAGGTCACTGGTAATATTCCAGTCTATGTTACAATCAATCATTATAACACATTCAGATCTAGCACATGTATAGATTTCTTGAAAGGCATCATCCACAGAACATAAATTAGCTGAACTGATTTTGATAACGTTCAGTAAGGCATTTACAAGTCAGACAAGAACCAGTTAAAATTATCTCACTAAGGTAGAAGGACTCTTCCATATGCTTCATTTACTCTTTCATATCTAAATACACCATAGCTAAGAGGAGAGGATTTGCTTATATAACCTGTCTTCAGTCATGGTTCTTAAGTGATACAGGTTGGAATTCAAAAAAGCCTTGAGCCTTACTACTGTGAGTTTTTAATGTAATTAAAGTGGTGTTGTAATGATTTTGTAATAATCAGAGGATAATGTAACAGAGTTCATGTGTAAAATCTGCTATTGTTATGGGCAGTTGTGGACAGCAAACAACTTTTGTGTTAAGAAAAGAGCATTCCAGTGAGCAACATACTTGTGTGGAAAATGTGCATCACTGTCAACAAAAGCTGCCCAGAACAAGTAATACATTCCAAGTATTGCCCTTTACATATAGTAGTTTCTATAGGAAGCCTCAAAAATGTAGGCAGTATCATAATATACAGGTAGTAGTATTATCTTCCATGCAAGCCTTCAACTTCAACAAACATATGACAAGAGCACTATAGTCATACCTAAAAGTGATACAGCACAGCTGATGTGACATAAATAAGTGGATATACATTGATATCAGGCATTGACACTATTTCCCCAATGGACAGGAAATGCCATATATGTCAACATCTCAGAATCCTTCAGACTTATATAACATTCGCTGCCATGTTTTCTTCTTCAGTGCCATATATCACTAATGGATATCACTAATACATAAAGTTTCAGAATTTTAGAGAATGATAGCTTATAGTACTTGTGTCTGCCAACCCATGTTGAGGGCAGAAGTGGGCCAAAATCTGCAAATCTTGCAGAGGAAGCCAGCCCTATTGTTGCAGATAGATACTACATTTACTACGACCTATCAGCAAAGCACCTGCAATATAAATGGTGGGAAAAGGGAGGAAGGATGAGGGTACGCCTGTTCATCCTTCTTCAGAAGAGGCATGGGAATATCATGCCAGTGAGCTATAGGACATTCAAGGGTCCACAATGAAGTCCAGAGCCATGAGCAGTGGCCAGAATAGGTGAATGTGTGGGTTGTCATGCAGTGTAGTATGGCCATAGCTGGATATACATACAGACAATATCTGCTAATAAGTGGTAGCCTAAATAGTATGCCCATGTATGCTTACAGCATTGAACAGTGTAATACAATGTTTAACAGACAGCTGATGTTGGTTCATTCATATTACTAGGACAATTATTGTGTACACAAGCTAACTGTAACAACATAGTTATATACCACCACTAAATAATACTAGTGTTTCATACTACTGTAAAAGGGTTACTCATGTTAGTAAAATATACTAAAACAAGTATGAACCTGAACAATTATGATTAAAATATTACGCAATTAGCATATTACCTAGTCACTCCGAAGTATGTATTGCATACATGCAAGAGAAGTTATATAATTACATAACATGATACGTGATACTCTGTATGTACCTAGCAGTGGCATATACAGGTCAAATTAAATATATTCAACATGCATTATGTTTACACAAATAGTTTAGCAACCACAATGCAGTGATCATTATTAATATGTGAAATGACAAGTTCTAGACACTTCTTAAATTTTCAATGTACTGCTTCTTGGAAAATGGTTTCAACTGCTATAAAAACATGTTATGAGCTTAGTGTATTTTATCACAATCCTGAATCCCTCAAAATTGAAGCCCTTAATCCTGAAACCATAATAATGAAAGACCAAAATGCTAAAGAACACAGTACTGAGCTTCTGGACTTGCCTCCTATGCAGGATCCATGTTAGCACTTTGTCCTGTGTCCACACCCCTTCAGGACCCACATTAGCACTTGTTCTTGGGTTCACAGAAGTAGGGGATTGAGTATTCAAGATTTGTTGAAATTGGGGCCTTCAGCATTTTAGCCTTTCAATATCATGGTCTCCAGATTATGGATTTCAGATTTTTGGGCTTCAGGGTTATGACAGCAAACCATAGTTTTGCATGCATTATAATATATAGAGCAGAGAGGTAGGTTATGGATACATTAAAGGTGTTGAAGCTTGAGGTACTCTTCTGACTGTGCTGGATATAGTAATGTGGTTTATAGGAAAAGATGCTGTAATAAGATATGCTGATGACGTGATCAAAAATCAGGTAAGTAGAGAATACAGTCTAACAGTGAGATTGAGAAAACAATTGGTTTTCTATTGGTATACAGCGTAGGGTTGTCTCCACAGTTCTTTTACATATTACCATGGAGTCTTTATTTCATAGCTATTTTAATGTTCTTATAATATCACTTCTCTAAGTTAACACTATGAATTCCCAACTTAGAGCTATAAAACTAATATTAGAGTATTTCTTCCACATACTGTAATGGTTTACAGTGTATTCGCCACATGTATAATAGAAAAATAACTAATTGTGTAATGAGCTTGTGCTGGTATGACACGTAGACCAAACAATGAAATGTAGAGAAACCAGCAGCATAAGGCATTAAGAAATAGAAAAGCTTAAAGAGTTTAATGGTGCATAAAAAAAGGTAAGCATTTTCATGCCATACCAGAGTACTTCTTCAGGCCATACCATTACATAAAAGCAAACCATTTAAATAAAACTCAAAAATTAGCTGTATAGACCACGTGATTTCAAAATCCGTTTTAAAGGGGCAGTCTCTTTAAGACCCAGTCCCTTATCAGCTTGTAACTCCACTATCCACTTAATTTCCATGCATTCAAAAAAATTTTTATCATCATCACTTCTGCCATTTGTTTTATAAACTGCAATACTAAATATTCAAAAGTATAACTAGTACCCATCATCTGTACATGTTCATAGAGTGCATTCTTAGGATTGCATTTCCTGATGTCATATAAATGCTATCCAATGCAATTTTAAAAATTCTAGTCACCATTCCCACATAAAAAATGTACATATTGTACAAGATGCAAGATATACAAGATTAGTACTTTTGCAATCAGCATAGAAATTAAAATGATATACCCATTTAGTGAAGGATGAACAAAGTAAGGAGTACTATTAATATACTTACAAAGATTACAGGCTCTGTACATAAAGGTACCTTTCCCATCTGATGACACTGTTTCATTTCTCCATATGTTGTAACACAGTCTCCTTTTTAAATTACAACTATTTCTAAAGCAGAAGCATGGGGCCTTACCCAATAACACCTTATACCTATTGTCAGTCATTAAGATGGACCAGTTCTTTTTTATAACATCACAAACTAGATGTACATCATTAGAATAGGTGATACTCATTCTAAGGACACTTATGAAAATTGTCATTGCTAAACAAATAAAGGTGTTCCCAATAAGCAAGCACCATGCTAGCATAACTGTTTGCACACATGAGTTAATGAAGGAGGCCCAACAAGGTATGAGAAATTGCTCTTTGAGCAGAGGGCACAAGAATCACAAAGGACAACAGACAATGGGCCCCATGGATGTAGATTTACAGGTATGTAACAAGATCCTAAGAATTTAATTATTTATATTTCATCAGTGACTAACAGCCCAACAAATAAATGTTTAAATAAAGGCTTATATTTTATTCCTGCTTCAAGTTGTCTTCTCAGTGATGTTTTAACATATTTGAAACTTCACATAAGAAATATTTCACTAATGGTTTTATATGGGAATATACTGCAACAACCATTACATGTCTTTAAAAAATCCATTAAATTTTCTCCAATAATGCTCTTTTAGCTGAGGCATTCCTACAGACTTGTGCACAAGATATCCACCAGGTACTTTTTCTTAAGCACAAGAAGCAGTTTTATAATTTAACCCAAGAATAGAACTTTGCATTACAAGAACTGACTTCCATGAGTATGTTACAAGCACACCTTGCAGATAAGGGAGGAGAGATAGAAGTGATGAATATGCCCAACTATCTCTCCAGTATGAAGACTATGCTGTCTGATATTTAGTTATGAAATGATTGGCAAGCATGAACTTTAATTTGTAAGATTTATTTCTATCTTCACAAATTATTGATGGAAGGCACTACTGATAGTAAACTGTTTCAGTACTTGTGCTGCGTATCCTATCATCGCTATTTTGTATGGCCTTCCCAAGTTTCACAAATCACTCTCTAGTCTGCCTATGATTGTGTCTGGCTGGGGCTGGTTCACTGAACTGCTACCCATTTATGTTGAGAAGGCTCTACGTCTGGTTTGCATAACCTTGAGACTGTATTGAAGGACACTATACAATTTTTGTCAAGGTTGTTTTTTTTGGTCAAAGGTGCATCATGATATGAATTTTATTTTGGTTACTTTAGATGTTAATTCATGGAATTCCAAGTGACATGGTTATTGAATATATTTGTTTTTATCTAAATATTCAGAGTTCAGTGCTGACAGGATTCATTTCATTTGCTCCTTGTCAAGGATCATCCTTGAGAATGTGTTTACGTTTGATGATAAGTTGCATCTACAAAAAGATGGTGTTACCACGGGTGCTATGTGAGCAAATAATTAGACTAACATGGTGTGTGCTTATTGTAAACACCTTTATTTGTTTAGTAATGACAATTTTTATAAGAACTATCTATTTTTTTATTCTTGTTTTGTGAATGACTTTTTTTTTTTTTATTTGGACTGGTTTGGTTGAACTATTAATGGATTTTATGGAATGTTTGCACAGCACTACTTTCTTTTTTAAGTTTACTTTGACATAATCTTCAAATTATAAATATTTTCTCGATGTTGTTATCAAGTCTTTAGGTGGCCTATCCACTAGCTTATACAAAAAAATATTGTAAAAAGATCAATGTATTACATCGTATTAGTATGCACCCTCGGCATATACATAAGAATGTGGTTACGGGGCAATTCTATAGGATGGCCAGATTGAATGATAATGTAGATCTGATGACATAAGCATTTTATGACCTGAAGCAAGATTTTGTTATGCAGGGATTATACTGTGAAATAGATGCTGCTAGAGATGAAGTTGTACAAAATTGGAATGATTCAGCTAGACCCTGTTTCTCACATGCTTTGGATACTACTAATGATAGAAGAGTTACTACCTCAAGTGTCCTTAGAATGAGTATCACCTATTCTAATGATACACATCTAGTGTGTGTGATCATCTTAATGACTGACAGTAGGTATAAGGTGCTATTGGGTGACATCCCACACTTTTAGAAATAGTCATAATTTAAAAATGTATTTATTTTTATTTATTTTACATTTGTTTACCGGGAAGGTCCGACTGGACAGAGCTGTCTGTTTTCAGCGCAGGCCCGGGGAGAAAAGCTCCAGAACAATTGCTAACATACATAAGACATTTACACATTCAGTTATAAAAATATAGCAGACAATAACATATGATTGCATAAAATATTTACATAAGCATAGTGGTTTAGACATACAATTAAAAGTATAGCAGGTAGTAACATATGATGGTTGTTTATACAGTATGTTTAGTAGAGATAATCTTGAAGATGTACTGAAGCTAGACAAGAAAGGAAAAACTAAAAAAGGAGGAGAATACAGACAAGTTCATATGAGGTGCATTGACATTTTAAGGGAAAGACTGTGTTACAACATATTCAGAAATGAAACAGTGTTATCAGACTAGAAAGGTACCTTTATATGCAGAGCCTGTAATTTTTGTAAGTATATTAATATTACTCTTTGCTTTGTTCATACTTGCACTAAACGGGTATATCATTTTAATTTCTATGCTGATTGCAAAAGTATTAATTTTGTATATCTTGCATCTTGTACAATATGTAAAAGTATTTATGTGGGAATGGTGACTAGAATGTTAAAAATTGCATTAGATAGCATTTATATGACATCAGGAAATGCAATCCTAAGAATGCACTCTATGAACATGTACAGATGATGGGCACTAGTTACACCTTTAAATTTTTGTATTGATGCTGTATACAACAAATGGCAGAGGTGGTGATGTTAAGAATTTTATTGAATGCATGTAAATTAAGTGGATGTCGGAGATACAAGCTGATAAGGGGCTGGGTCATAATAAGATCGTCCCTTTAAAACCGATTTTGAAATCACGTGGTCTATTCTGCTAATTTTTGAATTTGTATTTAAATGGTTTGTTTTTATGTAAGGGTATGGTCTGAAAAAGCACCCTGTTATGACCCAAAATTGTTTACAATTATTTTTATGCACCATTAAAGTTTTGGCTTTTCAATTTTTATTGATGTGTGCTGCTAGTTTCTTAACACTACATGTATAATACACATTGAAAATACATGTATAATTATTTTGGAAGTTCTTATATTTTGTTTAGATTAGTGCTGTTATACTTGATAATGATATACTGCTGTTGGCAAGTGACCTGTGTAACAATAAAACTGTCATTTTTCCACGTGATTTGTGTTGTGCATATCAGCTTGCTGTCTAAATGTTTTGATGTTTAATATGCCATGCATAGACACTCTTCAGTTAACATCAAACAATGGGTTTAGTAGTTATATTTTGATTATATGCAATATTCATTTCAGTTCTGTTGGCAACATTTTATGTTTGTACAGTGTCAGCATAATATGCAATATTACAATATACTAACATTAAGGTGCACTCTGAATAAAAATATTAGGATGCATTTGAGATAACAGATCATGTATAGTATATGTATTTGACAAGGAATCATGAGCAAACTATAGATAAGCACATCTCTGTTGTACCTCTGTATCCTGGTATAAGAGGATGTATGAGTTATTACACCTGTATTTTAAACTGCCTAAAAAGGAGAACCAAGTAATGCAGACAATGACAGCCTTAATTTTCTATAAATATTGTTATATTAGAAACACACTGCAATAGGACAGAATAAGGTCCTTATTCTACCTCCTCCCACCAAGCACTAGCAAAATATGGTATCCCTTAATGATACAAACTCCCCAATATCATTAGGAGTTATTATAAGGCTAGGATATTCATTGCACATGTGGTTGCAACACTTCTGGTAAAACATAATGCATGTTAAGCACATTTTTCATTACCTACATATGCCACTCTGTCAGTACATTGTGCATCACAATTATACTGTTATGTAATCATATAACATTTTCCACAAGTATGCAATGAGTACTCATTGATACTTAATATAAAAAGCACGTCTCTGAATGCTATTGTCCTAGTCCCCATTATGTGATAAGAGGCACTATAGCTGTTCAAGAGTGCTATACGAGTGTATTATTACAGCTCCACAATCCATAGCATTCTAACATGTATGAAACACTACTGACTCACTGCTACACACTGATTTACATGGTACATGATTCAATGCTGTACACACATGCTCATACTGCTCAGAGTGCAGCATACTATTAGCTCTGTGTTTATACAGACATCGCCATGCTTCTTTATTCTACACAGGCCGTCCAAGTCTAGGTTTCTGCAATGCCACTCATATGTGCTGGCATTATTCACAAGTTGATTGTCAACTATTAAGAATATGGGCCTCTATTTATGCCTGTCTTCTCCTCCCATGGAAAAGTGACAACACCGCCCTCAAGGTCTGCCCATTCACCTACTGCAGCTACACGCATGCATCCAGGATTGATGAAGGGCCAGGTTACAAAGACTACCTGCCTCACACAAGCACATTGTTGTTATCCTTCCCCTCAAGCAGAGATGAGTAGGTATATCCACATAATTATTTCCCTGGCCAGCTCCTCCAAACACCTATACTGCATAAATGAAGCCAGACCTGGGTCACTGAAAGGATGCCATCTCTCTACACCACTGCAGAGTTTGGTACATACTATTGCATCAGTTACTACTTGTACATTTTGAGAGTACAGTGTAGTTGTCTGATACCAAGGTATATCCACCTGTCTGTGATATCACTTCCACTGGGCTGTAGCATGTTTTAGGTCTGTGTTGCATTTGCACATCACTATAGTGCTCATACAATCTATGGTCATTGAGAAGTACTTTTGCATGAAAGATACAAACTGTATATTGTGATACTGCCAGTACCTGTGAGGCTTCCTTTGAGACCTGTTTAATATAAATGGCAGTATTTCCTATGTAATGCTTGCAGTGGATCGATATAATTTAAATTATTAAATGAAGTACTGCACACACACCCAGGCTGCTCCTGAAAATGGTCCATGTGGTGTGATGGTCTAAGCTGTTTTACCAACAGAAACAAGTAAATACATCTATATATAATGTTAATATTCTGAGGGTTTTAATTTTGGACCTTTGAATTGTGAGAATGTATATCACATTCATATGGAAGTCACATGAACTAAGTCCATGACAATGGTCTTTCAGAGCAGTTTTCTTACTCCAAAGTACAGCATTGTTAAAGGTCATATACTTAATCCCCCTACATACACACTTTAAGCAAAGTTTTGACATTTAACTGTTACAATGCTTAAGCAATTATGACAAAAGCCATTAATACGTTGCAATGCATTTCCTAAGGAAAACATATAATCATTAATAATATTATTTCTCATTGTCATAGGCACTAAACTTCATTAATTTCATTTCTGTCTTTTAGGGTTGAAGAAAGCTTTAAAACATTATTTTGGGCAATATTTGGATTGTCAGAGGTGAAATCTGTTGTCATCAATTATGGGCATAAGTTCATTGAAAATATTGGGTACGTGTTATATGGAATCTACAATGTCACGATGGTCATTGTCCTTCTCAACATGCTAATTGCAATGATTAATAGTTCCTTTCAAGAAATTGAGGTGAGTATCATATTGTTGTATGACATTAAGAAAAAGTTATTACTCTGACCAGTACTGTAAGTTCTAGTGTCATTGCAAGAGTTGCATAGTGCTTCTGCCTGCCAGTTATATTATTGTGGTATAGTTAAGTGAGTTGTAACTGTAATACTGAATATAACATCAGCATGAGAGGCATGGAAATCTGCCATGAAGGAGCACGTGGCAGGTGAAAAGTGATACCCAGTACAACAGTGAAACTTTTAAATACTAAATGTTGACACGGGTCAGCTCCGTTCTTTTGCAAGCATTATAGTTAAGATTTTAGAGAACCAGATACATATAGAGTCTCTAAGTAAATTAACATTTTGTACATATTTTATTCCTCATCCATATTTTAATAGAGTTGAGCATTTTTTCATGGCGTAGTTTTAATTTGGATTTTATATAGATAACAGTTCAACAGTGATGACAGCAGTGCAGAAAGGAAAGGCTGTTTTGTTCAGTATCTAATGCACCTAATCATCTTATCTCTCTTTGAAGTAGCTTATTTTCTTATTTGATCAACTGCCAATCATTAGCGGACCGGAGTTCCGCTGTGGCGAACCCTAACCAGGAAAAGCCGAAAGACACAAACAAAATTCTGTCAATTTTGAAGTTTCTAAAATGAAAATCAGTAAAATAAATGAACATTCAGTTTATGCTTTGCTCAACAAAACATCCTTCAAAAAAGATTAACAGCTGAGAAAAAAACAAAAGTCTCTTTCATTTGAAAACAAGCATTTGAAAACCAAGTTGACAGAAATTAAAACTCATATTGCTAAATTCACATCATCAAGATGTGAACTATTTTATTTTATTTTTATTTATTTTACATTTGTTGACCGGGCTAGTCTGGCTGGATACAAGTCCATTTTCAGCAGAGGCCCGAGGAGAAAAGCTTCACTATCTACTGGTACATTGCATAAAAATAGATTACTATAAGATACAGCTTATAAGAATTTAAGAACAAATGCATGAGATATATTCACAGTAATGAGACATTTTTGAAAAGAAAAAAAATGTACAATTCTTAGATTCCAACAATTTTACAGAGAATGTATAATACTTTAAAAATTCTAAAAGTAGTAAATCAGAGTAGGAGTTAGGGTAGAGAGGAAAAGAGTAGAGGAGTAAAAGAGTGAGAAATATGATAAATTATTCAGGTGTACTGCAGGAACAAAGCCAGTGGTTTTGGAAGTACAGTTTAATTTTCTGTTTGAAAAGAGGCAAAGATGTAGTCAGAGTTATGTCACTAGGTAGAAGATTCCAATTTCTACCTACTGTATTAGTGAAAAGACAGTCACCAGCAAAGTTATTGGACTTAATTGATCTGGCCATGAGTTTATGAGAGGAGCGAAGGGAGTTGAGATTGTTATAAGGGATTATCAGTTGAGAGAGAATTGGGGTGTTGTCAGGTTGATGTAGTATACTATGGGCAGTAGAGAGTTGAGGAATTAGCAGGTAGTTTTGGAATTCAAGCCAGCCTAGTAGTTTTAAGTTGAGACAATGGTGGGTTCTGAAGGGGTTACCAGTGGCGAAGCGGGCAATATTGTTATAGCATGTTGCGAGTTTATTCAGATTGCTTTTCTTAAGGTTGGTATAAATAGTGGAGACATATAGTAGAGTAGATAAAAGATGGGATTGGGCAATCTTGGTTCTAGTAGATGGGGTTAGAAAAGGTTTAATTCGATATAGGGATCCTATTTTTCTGTTAACTAACTTGATGGTGTTGTTAATGTGTTGATCGAAAGAGAGTTTATTGTCGATGGTTATTCCTAGCAATTTTGTTGTCGAATCAGGTGAGATGACGGTGTCATTGTTTGAGGAGATGGAGAAGTCTAGTGGGGGGGGTCCGAGTGGTAGGGGTAAAAAGGAGAAGTTTAGTTTTTTTGGCATTGAGTAGGAGGAACCATTGAGAGAACCATGTTTCAACAGTATTGAATATATTTTGGGTAAGTGAGATCAGTTCTGTAGTGGATGGAGCAGAACAAATAAGGGTCGAATCGTCTGCATATTGAATGCAGGTTGCTTGTGGGATTGCAGAATGAAGATCATTAATGAAGAGGGAGAAGAGAAGTGGACCAAGAATGGAGCCCTGAGGAACTCTGATGGAAATAGGCAAAAAACTAGAAAGAACAGCATGCACTTAGAAATGTATCACAACCTTAAAACCATGTTTAAACACCTGTAGAATCAATACTTAACACATTGTCAGTTTTACTTGGTATTACATATAAATTCATTAAAATATCTAATACAGACCTAAGCTCTTAGCAATATGATCTGTCATGTCAAGGAGGTAAAATTATTTAATGTCCTTTGTGACATACAAATTGTGGGCTGCTAGTGTTTGGCCACAGCAACCATCTAGGAGCTGGTCAAGATGTGTTGCCATCAATTGTAGGCCGATGAGAAGCCAGAAGTCTCTGCCCTCAGACACCAGGGTGCATGTGGTACAACCAATGGGGAACACGGTAGAGGAATCCCAAGCTTCAGCCTCAAAGATGCTACACTATTTCCGCTAAACCATGCTACAGCATATGAGTTAGCACATTTGGTTTTCTTGTATCAGAGTTGAGATAGCCAACACTATGCAGCATTATTATGACATAGCCCATTTCCCCTGAATTACCAAATGCCATAGACTGCATCCACATTAAAATAAAGACCATAGTGTGTGAGTCAAAAAGAAGGTATGTTAACCACCAAGGTTGCAACTCCATCAACTGTGAGGTGATTTGTAACACACAAGGTATAATCTACAAT
Organism: Protopterus annectens; assembly: GCF_019279795.1. Classification (NCBI taxonomy): domain Eukaryota; kingdom Metazoa; phylum Chordata; order Ceratodontiformes; family Protopteridae; genus Protopterus; species Protopterus annectens. The sequence continues at coordinate 927,589,012 of NC_056735.1, read as the reverse complement.
CTGTCAGCAGGCCACACAAGTTGTACCCATGATACCCACATATGGCACATATATACAACCTATATTAATGGTCTGTGAGGAGTAACTTTCACAAGCGGTATCTTATTGGCATTACAGGATATGGTCTGGAGCCATGATTAATGGCATATATCAGGAACCCCAAAAACAAGGCAGACAGTAACTACAACTATGCCCTGACACATATCAGTGTTTGGCCTGCTGAAGGACAGCTTTCATCACCTGGATGTATCTGGTGGTGTCCCACAGTACAACACTAGCACATGTACTAACATATTGTCAACATGTGCTATGTTACCTAACCTAATTTTAGGAAAACAGTTGCAGCAGGGACTACGCTTTCAGGATAAAAACATTCCACCACCCTAGGCACTAGACTAGGAACCCAGTGAGGAGCCTGTGAAAGACCCAGCAGCAGAGGAGAACTGGACAAGATGAAGGTGTATACAGTGTGATGTGCCATCGGCAAAGAGGTAGTGGCTAGTTCATGAGTATAGGCTACAGTAAAGCATTTTATACGAAATGGAAAGTGATGCATGCAAACCTGCACCCAGGCTATGCTGAGCTATGGATAAAGCGGCCGCACTGTGCGTCATACATAGGCTATCCAAATAAAGTACAGAGGACAGAAAACAGTTATCATTTGCACAGTTGGGGAGGAACAAAGTGTCAACTTTAATCCATAAGAAGAGTGTGCATGGCAATATGAATGTGTCAGATATGGAGGGAATGAGGTCTACAATGCTCTGGACATAGAAGAAGCACTGATACCATTTTTTGAGTATCTGTGTCCAAGGGGGATGTGGATTTCAGCACTGTACACATATCTGTGTGTGTGTATTCTGGGACACAGCCTCAGCATATATTCCTGAACTTTGATGAGCTTCTACAAACAGGTCACAGGTACCCACAGGAGATGTTTTGCAGACATACTAACTAAATATATGCATTGGAACTTGATTGTTGAAGTGCTAATGCATTTCCACCCATTTGCTACAATGTAACCACTTTTTGCTTCACACAACTTGCAGAGCTCCAATTAAATGAAGCAGCTAATACTAGTGAAAGTTTTGAACCTGAGACAGCAGTCTGGCAGATTACCACATTGTAATATTCTGTTGAGTAATGAAGCTCTTAGCAGCCTCCAAGATTTATATTGCATAAATTAGAGGTCTTGAGTAAGGCAGTATACTAATATGGCATCACATGATCAATGTTACTGAATGCCTATTTCTACCTGCTGTGCCTGTGAGCCATCACAATACGAGGCTCTCTTGGTCTTGTGAGCATGCATGAGAACCTGCGAAGTGCACTGAACATGCATCGGTGAGAAGTACTAAAACATATGTTAGTTTTGTAGCCAATGGAAACACTAAAGAGAATAATTACTCTAATAGTCACATAGTTAGGCAAAACACACCTACTACTTACATTTCATGGCATCTTTCACACCTTCACACCACACTGCCATTCCAACATTTTCTGTGCTACTTTATGGACATACAGAGATAGGTCTCACTACTAAGCTGCCCTGTGTTGAGTGGCATGTGTCACAAAATTCAACAGACATGATCATGAGATGCTTGATATAGTTCTCTGGATTAAGACCAGGTGAATGGCCATTGCTTCCAAGGGAACTAAGTGTAGCAGGGTCCACTGGTTGTGAAGCAAAGAAAGCAAGCTCTTCCTTTTATTGATGCAAAGAAACTACCTGGAGCTCCCTGACTAGGGACGCATATGAGGGTTCCTGGTAAAAACAGGATGCCTGCCTCTGATGAACAAGGCAGGCACCTCTCTAGTGACCTTTTGAGGGCCATACTAACCTTCTTAGCCAGTGAGGAAATGAGGTCAAAGAAAGGGTGTTGAGATGTAATTTTAAGTATCTGCCTAGTCTGTTCAGACATTGTCTGCCTAATAGCTGTATATACTGTAGGCTGTTTCAGCTGGGAGGGTTAATATAAGAGAATAGTCTTCTATATCAGAGAAGAACACGAATTATAGGAAAAATAGGAAGTTCAAGGCTACTGAGTCTTGAGACCATTACACCTGCTATTCGCCACCCTGAACTGTATGACCCCTCTCCAGGAATGCTATGTTAATCAACCCCAAGGTGAATATACAATTGAATACCCATCCAGATATTCAGGTTCCATTTTAAGGAAGATCGTGTACAATCCTGCTTTAAATGTGGGGCAATCTATTCCAGAGGTAAGGGAGACTCTGACTAATGAGTCTGTCTCTCCACCTTGCGTTATTGATCTTCTACGTCAGGTTTAGATTCCTTCATCTGGTATTTGTGGGATTGTTTGACTTGTGAATGTATCAGCAGAGCCAAATCGTGATCAAATGGGGTCCAAGGCAGAGTAATGGGCCAGGACCAAACTGAAAACAGATTTAGCATGGGCAACAGAAAACTTCTCTTCGAAATTGATTTAGCATGAACCATAGCTCTCAACCTTCCATCACCAAGATGAGGAACACTAGCCTTCATAATGTGGAACAAATGGACAAATATGGAATGCATACTAATGGCTTGCTAACAACTTCAACTAAGAAGGCCGCGGGATGGTTAAAATATGCCGATGTACTTATGAAAAAGACCTTTTGATGAATTAATGAATCATTTCTATTTACTATGGATGTTGGTTAAAAGACTTCCCAAAACTAAATGTGTGACAGACCCTTTCAATGTGGAACTTCAAGGAGCATGAACTTTTTAAGACTCCAAATGAGGTATGTTCCCCATAATGAGGTACACTTGAGAGGTATGGAACTTTTCTTCTCTTGAAGCTAACATTCATTAAAATGCATCTGGCAAGTGGTGGATTAAGTATACCTTTGTCCCTGCTTACAGTTTTAGGACTACACATAAATGTATGTGTTTTTTCCTGATTGCTTTAAAGTATAGTTCTCATTTTTTAATGCAGCAACATTTGTTAGAGTACAAATTTGTAGTTTTGAACATTTTTCAAGTAAACAGTGAAACAAAATGTACGGCTCAATAATGACAAAAGTATGCATTTCAGAACATTTCAACCATAAAATGCCTCTCAAAGTGCTGTCATTATAATCCACCAATATCTATGCTCAACAACTACGGCTAATACATTGTCTGAGTGCACATCATGTCTGACTGTGATAACAATGGTCACAGTAAAGAATCTTAGTTTGCTTTACACATATGGTCATTAGTTCTGTGGAGACAGACTAATGACTTCATAACTTTATCAGCTCAGCAGGGACAGTCATTTTTATCTACAAGCAACCCCCGTAAATCCAGCAATTATAGCTACATTGTGTGCATCTACCTCAGATGTCTGTGTCAAGGAATTTGTAATAATAATGACCAAAGTCACTTATTTCAAATTTTTTCACACAAACATTCAGCAGTCAAAAAGTCTCCCTACTTAATTTGCATCCACACAAACACACAACACCACCCACAAACAATCACTGTCCTGCAAAGCCAGAATAATAACTGTTTAAAAATTACCAGCTGAGATCATAAGGTATTTTTTTCCACAGAGGGCCACCAGCAGTTACAGCCACTTTGTTGACAGTATACACCCTTAATTGTTATAAAGAAATAAATTATATGTACTTTACTGAGAGCTTTGGATGAGCTACATTAAACTGTATAAAGATCACTAGCATCATACCATAACATCGAGCTAGGTGTACCATAATTTAAATAGAAGAGTATTTATGAGAGCGTAAAATATTAACTACCTCATAATGTATGCTTAGTCAATATGCACAATCTCTGCTGAAGTAAATGTCATCTGAATAATTCCACATTAAAGAGAACTATTACTAATGCAGACGTTGCTGCTAATTGTACATATATGGTTACCTTCGAAATCAAGAGTGCCTCAAGGCAAGGCTGCTTGTAGTTTAGACTTCTGACATTGAACAGAGCCACCTTATTGTGATACGAATAGGATACTGATAAGTTTGGTATCTTAGAACTTTCATTAACTGAACTTTACCTGGAAAAGGCACTATGAGGGCAGAATGGGTATAGCCAGCATGCAGAAGCCTTTGAATGGGAAATGCAGACCATCCCTTGTGAATAGCATGTCATTCCATACTGAGACATACTGGATAATCCCATAATGAAATCAATTATTTATTCAGTTGTTGAAGCAAATCATATTTTCTTTGTACCTAGGTATCATTCATGGAGAGAGTAGGAGTCCACTTATCATCATGGTCTTGTATTTGTGACATGCACAGAGAAAACTCGGACATATCTCTTTGCATCTCCCTTAGGGTTTTTTACCCCATGTCATTCACCTCTGCATACACAACTACCAGGTCATATTTATTTTTGTCTGATGCAAGATTCTTAAGGGGCCCTTGAGATGTCTCAGTAACTGACACCTGAAAGCCATCTCATTGTCTCTCTGTCTTCTTCCAGCCTAATGAGTGGGAAATATGTGTGTCTCACTACGGTGTCATCAATTGCTAAAACATTTTTGTTTGTGGAGTCATATGGTGTACTAGAATTAAGGCCCATTGTCTCATGGTAACTCTTTATTTGATTTTGATGTTTGTGAGACTTAATCTATGTAGAGCTAGGTTTTCTTTACATTGTCAGCACATGCCATTATATTATGTATCAGGGTTGGTTACACAACATGTGGTGCATTAGTGTGATACTCACAGTCTCGTTTTTTTTTTTTTTTTTTTTTTTGCCAGAAGAGGTTTCCTTATCTTTTAAATATTTGCATCTCTCACAGATATTTATTCTAGACACAGGGGTGCATCTTATTTTATTTCTTTGTGTAATTACAATTGTCTAGAGTGCATTACTGCATTAGCTATCAGCCAGAACATGTATATGTGTGATCCTGTACAGGTAAGACTGCCTATGTTAAGATGTACAGGTGAGATGAATTGCAGATTTTATGATATTCTGAATATGAGCAGCAGAGTTCTCCAGGTTATCTGCAAGTCTAACCTTTGCCGTTTATTTGTTTGTTCTTGCTAAACTTATACAAGAGAATAGTTGTATTATGACAGAGGTATGCTGTCATACCATGATAAAACTGCTGCCTAATAGGCACGTCAGTAGCCTTCCCACAAGTTGCATAGCCACATTTGCACATGTAATTACTTCTACTTGTGGTCCCACCCCTTTCAGAAAGCACATCCTAGCTTAGAAACAGTTATACTGTATATTCAGCAGTTAGTCAAATTACAATGATATATATTTGTACTGAAGTAGAAGTGTGTAGCAATACAGTAAAGTTTCATACGTTATCTATTTGTGTGTTATGCAAATGCTTTTTCTCTATCCTCTCCTTTCCTTTATTGCCATCCTTTCTTAATAATTATTTAATGCATGTAATTTTTTTTCTCTCAATTTCTATTTTAATTGTGTACAGCAGTTGCCACAACAGTGCAAGAGGTGTGGCCAAGATATCCAGTTCCACAGCAGTCCCAGACATCCTCTATGTGTATCCTGCCTATATCTTGGCCTGCCTTCCTAGTGGGTGTAGTGGGGGACAATCAATTTATTTATTTTTTATTTTACATTTGTTGACCGGGATAGTCCGACTGGATGCATGTCCATTTTCAGCGGAGGCCCAGGAAAAAAGCTCCACATTAATTTACAAGACAGAAATCTTGACCATATACAATGCAGCCAATGTCAGACAGGTTAAACATTTCAAATACAGGAACATTTATATAGTACTGTTACAGTAACATACCAACATACCCGACTAAATAAGTTAAAAATTTTGAGTAAAAGGATTAATAAAACATTTTTTTTAATATCAGAGCACCTGAAATAGCATGTTAAAGGTGGATAGTAAAGAATGATCCTGCTAGGGGAGAAAGTGTCAGTCAGGATTTGTGCATGGGCAAAGTCATTGGGCTTTAAGGAAGATTCTTAATTGCTTCTTGAAAAATGGGGTAGAAGAAAGGGCTGTTAGTTCAGTTGGAAGAGTGTTCCAAGAGTTACCAAAATAGTTTGAGAACAAGCTATCTCCAGATTTGTTTTTGGACTTTAGGGTAGCTACTAGTACCTTATTAGCTGATCGAAGGGTTGTTAGATTTTTATATGGACAGATGAGGGTAGAGAGTATGGGTGTATCTGTGGGATGGTGTAAGATATTCTGCATAATAGTAAGTTGCTGGAAAAGAATCTGGCTTTGCAATTCCAGCCATCCCAGCAATTTACAATTTTGGCAGTGGTGGGTTCGAAAAGGGGCACCAGTGGCAAATCTAGCTATGTTATTATAGGCTGTTTCCAACTTATAAAGATTATTTTTGGATAAGTTGGTATAGATTGGGGATGCATAGAGAAGGGTGGAGATTAAATGAGTTCTGGCAATAGCAGTCCTAGCTAGAGGTGTGAGATAGGGTTTAAGTCTGTAGAGGAAACCAAGCTTTTTATTAACTGGTTTAATGTTTAGGTTGATATGTGTGCCAAACTTTAGATTATGATCAATTGTTACACCTAAAAGTTTGGCGGTTGTGTCCAGAGTTACTACAGTACCATTATTAATTGTAATTGTGAAGTTGATAGCAGAGTCTTCTGAGTGGAAGAGAATAGTACCAATTTAGTTTTTTAGGGTTAAGGAGGAGACAGCGTTGATACAACCAGTTTTCAACTAAGGTAAATACTGCTTGGGTACTCGAATGAAGTCCAGCAGGTGAGGAGGCTGAACATATTAATGTCGAGTCATTAGCATATTGTATGCAAATGGTTTGTGGAAGGGAGATTTTCAGATCATTTATGAAAATAGTGAAGAGGAGGGGTCCCAGAATAGAGCCTTGTGGGACTCCAAGAGTTATAGGGAGAAGAGTAGATAGTTTATTTTCCCAGAGGACTGCTTGTTGTCTATTTCCTAGATAGGACTTGAACCAATTAACTGTCTGGGTATCTAGTGAAAGTGATTTGAGTTAGTTTAACAGTAATTGATGATTAATCATATCAAATGCTTTTGAGAGGTCAATAAATAGGGCTGAGGACGGTAAGCTGTTGTTACGATTTTTATTAATGCAGTCAGAAAAGGATAGTAGAGCAATTTTAGTACTATGGAAAGGCCTAACCCATGCTGGCAGTCAACTAGCAGGTGGTTTTGGAGAAGATGATCAAGTAGCTGATGGTGAATATAACTATCCATAATTTTTGCTAAGGGGGAAAGAAGGGCTATGGGGTGGAAGTTTGAGAGCTCATCTGAGTTCCCACCCTTATGCAGTGAGATAATATATGAGACTTTCCAGATGGATGGAATGGAACTTTCTGTAATGGTTCTGTTAATTAAGATGGAAACAGGGTAGGCAAGCACTCCAGCTGCCATTTGAAGGTATTCAGCTGGGAGGAGGTCAGCTGATGGAGTGCATGGTTTAAGCTTAAGAAATAGGGAGTGTATGAGATATGTTGGGACAGGCTGCAGTTGTAATACTTGGGGTAGGGTGGTTGGCAAGGATGAGTCAGTGGTGGTAACAGGTGGTAAGGTATTTGCTAAAGATTGAACAGTTTCTGAAAAAAAATTGTTAAAAATATCAGCAATTTGGTTGGGAGAATTATGAGTCAAGTTAGAGGGGTTAGGTGTTTTGGCTTGCCCAGGATGGAGTCATTTATTTAATCCTGACCAGAATTTTTGTGGGTTTAGATATTGGGTTTGTTGGAATTTAAGGTAATAGTTTTTTTTTATCGAGGAATATTGACTTTTTAGTGACATTCCTGAGCTGTCTAAAGTTTAAATGATCAGTAGGGTCTTTGATACTTCTCCATATATTCCAGATTTTATTTCTCAGTCTCATTTTTTGACTTGTCTCATTTGAGAGCCAGGGAGCAGGTTTGTTCCTAATTTTAATAGTACTTGCGGGGGCATGGTGCTCAAGGAATTTTAGGAATGTATTGTTAAAAAAAGTGACTGCTTCATTGAGAGTTAGATATTTTAGGGGTAACCAATTGCAGGCTTTTAGCTCTGTTTGAAAGTTACCTAGGTTCAGGTTCTTTTTGTTCCGGGTGGTTCTAAAGTTTAGTTGAGTGGGAATGGTGATCTTTTGTCTGGTAATAAAGGTAAGAGAGTGGTCACTAATATCATCAGGAAGTATGACTATTTTGTAAGATTGGGGGTTATTGTTGACAAGTATGCAGTCTAAGGTAGTTTGTTTGTTTCTGGGTTTATAGGTTCTGGTGGGGTTGGTGATACTTTGATAGAAGCCATAGAGATTAATGTGAGATGTAGGTTTGTCAGAAATACAACAGTTCCAGTCAATATTAAAGTCTCCAAGGAGAATGGTTTCTTGTTGGAATGATGTGGAAAGCCAGTTAAGGATATTTTCAAGAGTACTTATGTTGTTGTTGCCTGGGGGGATGTAAGAGCAAATGATGTATATAGATTTATTAGCATTAATTTGGAGCTTAGATATTAAGATTTCAGCATTGCTAGGAGAGGGAGGTTGAGTGTTTAGTGAGGTTACCTGTAGTTCAGATTTAAACAATATCGCTACCCCCCCACCCTTTTTGTTAGGATGGTCAGTTCTAAGGATGTTATAACCTGGAGCGATGATATCATTGTCTTTAGTAACTGGTTTGAGCCAGGTTTCTGTGAGACATAGGATGTCAAAGGAATGTAAGTTTAGTAGGGCATGAAGTTGGGTAATTTTTGTTATTTAAACTATGGATATTGAGGTGGGCAATGAGAAAAGAGTTTGAGGAAGAAGAGGGGGTATGGGAAATAGAGGTGAAGGAAGAATGAGAGTCAGGGAGGGTATTACCAGGCCCTGGGTTTGGGTGAATGTTGCCATGTAGTAGTAGGTACTGAGGATTGTGTGGAAGTTTTGCTAGTTTACATAAAATAGGGTCTATTTTTCTGGTTTGGAAATACTTAATATGGTTTAATCTGTGAAACTGTGGGAGAAGGTAGGCTGATGAGGATGTAATGTTACTGTGGGTTTGTGAGGCTGATAGAAAGGGGAAGTTTGTTTAAAGGAGTGTTGAAATTGAAAGGAGCTTAGCTATTCATAGCCTGTGAGTCTATGAGATAGAAGTAGAGTGGAAAGAATTATGGGCAAGAGGAGGAAATTAGAGAGTTTTAGTAAGCCAGGGGTTGACATAATGAGAGAATGTGGGAATGTAAGTAATGAGAAAATAAGGGGTTATAAAAGGGCAAATATGAGGTGGATTTGTTTAATGAGGAAAGTATAGATAGTGGAAGGTGTGAGTAAATTAGATGGTTGAGTATGTAACAAGATATGTTGAGCTATTGGTTGATGTGGGGTGGGGGTGTGGCTACTAGCAGTATAAGGATAGGTGCCCTGGGGGGTTGGGAATTGGGGGTAGGGTAGGGGAGTGGAGTGAGCCTGCAAGGCGAATGGAGGGGGCAAGAGCAGTAAGGTAAGTTCAGCAAAAAGACAATCAGCTGCCTTTCGTGTTTGGCATAATACAGAAGTAACTAAAGTGAAAACTGGGGACCAGAGTATATAAGCTTATCAGATATGTGTAAATGACTTAGTAAAGTGAGAGTGAGGTTCTCATGCGCAGAGAGGGATTAGAATTGTACTGAAATGCCAAAGAATGGGTGTAGGACTTGAGGGATAGTTAGTTTTAATGCTAGAATATAGTGTAGGTAAAGACTGCCACCTAGTGGTCAGGGGAGTAATAGCAGCTGGAGGAGGTAGGCAAGAAGCTATTCCAAAGGGATAAGATATAGAATGAGGGGACAAAAGGGTGGAGAGAGGAAGTGGCTTTGGGTCTGCGGTAGGCTACTAAATCTCACACCGGAGGGTTAACAAGCAGTTATAGCCACTACAGAAAGGTAGTAAAAAGGTATTTTACAACATACAAGTACAAAAACTTTAGGAGTACAAGCTTTATGAAGCCAGGCAAGGAGTCAGCTTCAGGGGCATCTTCAGGTTAGCAGGAGGTTATTCTTTAACTTTGCAGCAAGGAGGGAAACAACCGGATGCACTTCAATGGACAAAATCTTTAGGAGTATGATGGTGCCTTTCTACATCAGGCTTCTTGATACTTCTGTAATTAAGCAGAAGTGGGTGGGGAGGGGTGTGGGTTCAAGGTGGGGGAAGGGATAGACACAGAGTAATGCAAGGTTGAGAGTCAGAAAAACTGGACTAAGCCAGCTGCTAAAAAGAAAACAGGAAAACCAAGCTAAGTTAATTGCAGGTCAGTGTGGTGCAGTATTTACCTAATATCTACAAATGTTATACTACTAATCTAGTACAGAGTGGTGAAAAGGACCACCACTTCTGCAGGGTAAAACAAAAGAAGTATGGGCTGCAGGTACATAGGTAAAGTAGTAATTGACCTAGGAGTACTATTGGAAGAGAAAAATGGGGGGGGGTGACCAGTAGTGTGCACACATACAGTGGAAGGGGAAACAAGTCATCAGTTTGGAGGACAGATTAAATACAACTCTAACATACACTAGTGTAGCTGAAAGCACTTTAGTGTTCCACCGACACAGGGTCTCACAGTGCAGGGCAATGAGACAGCTTTGGGTTGATTGGAGGTTGGCCAAGACACAGGATGTAACTTTTGCTGAGGGGACTGGAAGTAAAAAGGAAAAGGAGGTAAATATTAGGTCTGAAGTTTTAAAACACTCTGATTATCAAGTAACTGAGATAGAGAATGCAGGGGTGGAGCAGCATACCTTGTAAGAAACAGCACAATTCTATGAACAACACAAAATGCAAGGATAGCAGAGAGAAAGAAAAAAAAAGGTAACTGCAGTTGATACCAAGCTATTATAACATGCACTACACTATTATGTATTGTTATAAAGGTTATGAAGACAAAAATAGTAACTACTAAGGTGCTGCACACTATTTAGCATTCTCCACTAAGAGTCAGGAATAACAGTGGTATGCTACAGAAACACAAGTAACTTCTAAGATGCTACACACAATTTAACAGTCTGCACTAATAGTAATCAGTGGTGTGCTACAGAAACAAGTAACTACTAAGGTGCTACATTCTCTAGCTAACAGTCAGAAATAACAGTGATGTTATGCAGATACACAGAGTCAGTTGTATCCCACGGAGGTTACAATAACTTCTACTCTAATTGCCAAACAGGTTACTGATCTAAAAGTACACATAGCAGGTGAGAGTATTCACATTATTGAATAAAGCAGCTTTTTACCTGTTATTTAAAGTCACAATATGCTATAAATACAATTCTGTACTGGCACAACAAAAACACCCATATGCAGGGCAAATAGAGTAAAGGAAAAATAACAAAAACGCTCTTGAAATGCAACTCCAGAATAGAAGAGACCAGATAGAGCTGTTACCAACCAGAAATATGCATGACAAAAATACATGCCGTGTGTGAAACTTCTCAAAAATAGCAGTAAGAGTCACAAACAAAAACAATACCAGGTAGTGCTTACATGAGAGCACACTACTGGGGATTCCTATGAAGCAAGGCTGAAAAGCTAAGTCAAAAGATGGTGCCTATTTACATCAGGCTTTTTGATACCTCTGTAATTAAGCAGAAGTGGGTGGGGAGGGGTGCAGGTTCAAGGTGGGTGAAGGGATAGACACAAAGTAATGCAAGGTTGAGAGTCAGAAAAACTGGACTAAGCCAGCTGCTAAAAAGAAAACAGGAAAACCAAGCTAAGTTAATTGCAGGACAGTGTGGTGCAGTATTTACCCAATAACTGCAAATGTTATACTACTAACTAGTACAGAGTGGTGAAAAGGACCACCACTTCTGCTGGGAAAAACAAAAGAGGTATGGGCTGCAGGTACATAGGTAAACTTTTTCCAAGAGAAAGTAGTTTTAAGTAATTGACCTAGAGTACCATAGAAGAGAGAAATGGGGGGACCAGTAGTGTGCACGCGTACAGTGAAAGGGGAAACAGTCTTCAGTTTGGAGGACAGATTAAATACAACTCTAACATACACTAGTGTAGCTGAAAGCACTTTAGTGTTCCACCGACACAGGGTCTCACAGTGCAGGGCAACGAGACAGCCTTGGGTTGATTGGAGGTTGGCCAAGTCACAGATGTAACTTTTGCTGAGGGGAACTAGTGTAGCTGAAAGCACTTTAGTGTTCCACCAATGCAGGGTTTCACAGTGCAGGGCAATGAGACAGCCTTGGGTTGATTGGAGGCTGGCCAAGACACAGGATGTAATTTTTCTGAGGGGAACTAGTGCAGCTGAAAGCACTACAGTGTTCCACCGATGCAGGGTCTCACAGTGCAGGGCAATGAGACAGCCTTGGGTTGATTGGAGGTTGGCCAAGACACAGGATGTAACTTTTGCTGAGGGGAACTAGTGTAGCTGAAAGCACTTTAGTGTTCCACCGATGCAGGGTCTCACAGTGCAGGGCAACGAGACAGCCTTAGGTTGATGGGAGGTTGGCCAAGACAAAGGATGTAACTTTTGCTGAGGGAAATGCAAGCACACTACTGGGGATTCCTATGAAGCAAGGCAGAAAAGCTAAGTCAAGAGGCAACCTCTTCTGCCTCTGATGGTGTCTCACCAGCTGGGAGTGCCATTGCTTCCTCCAGTGTCACTGCTGATGATCAGCAATATGTAATATGCATGACTTTGGTGGAGGTATTAAGTGAACTGGTACACCAGTGTCTGGAAGTCTACATCAGCCACCTAGAAAGTGTCTTGTTGCAGGTGGCAGAGTCAGATCGCTGCCCCTTCCTGCCAAACCACCACAGGTGGGCCCCAGTGGGGAGGGTGGTCAAGATAAAATACACAACGACTTTAATCATCCAAGGTCTAAAACAACATCTTCTGTAACTGACTAAGTGCTTTCATCCAACCAAGGGCATCTTCAGAGTCAGTTAATTCATAATTACAGATCATATTTAAAGAAATTTGTAACCTGACAATAACCAATAAGACATAAGCATCAATTAAATAATTACCATCGATAATTATTCACTTAATTTGCCACATATTAACCCTTCACAGTAATGCCACACTGTGTTATAATGTATCATATTGCAAAATATATCATTATGTAAAATGTTCACAAATTTACACATTAAAAAAACTGTTATTATGTATTAAATGTTATGATTGTAAAACAGATAAGTAGATGGATAGATAAACTACTATCCCATTGTGTTTCTTAAGATTTTAGAATTTTATATCAACAAAGCCTTTTGTTTTAAAATACAGGATAAGGAGACAACATCATTGATGCCAGGCTTTGTACTGGCATCCAATCCGACTTGCCATAAGCACTCCTTTACTTCTAACATATTCTGATAATCACCCCCAAAACCTCTTGTGTAAATCTTGTCTATAACAAAAAATATAAATTTATTAAAACTTACACATCTTTGACTATGAATAAATAGGAAATGTGTTTTTTTTTTGTTCTTTATATATCTCTTATATGTTCAAGTATTCTTTGTCTTAATTTTCTAGTTGTCATTCCTATATAGAATGCAGGGCAGGATAAGCAGGTTGCCACATAAACAACCATACCAGTGTTGCAATTGCAGTATCCAGGGCTTGCTATCATTCTTTTTTAGTTCCCAATTGTAACGTAAGGGCCATCATTAATGAACTTACATGCCCTGCATTTACCACACTTAGCCATATTGGCTGGTCTCATACTAGCGGGTTTTTGTTTCCTTTCCAACAACTCATTGATGTTTGTTCCTCTACTATTAATAAATCTAGGGGATGCCCCTATTATTTTAGTAATATCTTCAGAAAATATGCTAAACCAACCTGTTTCAATAATTCCTTATAATTTCCAGAATTTTCATTGTAAGGTAGTATTAAACCTACATGAGAATTATTAATTGTGTGCCTTTCCTTGGGAATGTTGACCTTTCCAAAGTTAGTATCAGACAAAATAGGTTTAAAATCTACATTTCTTCTAAGTAATATTTAATTCTTGGTCAGTATTAGCAAATCCTTGGGGTACCCCCTCTCTAAGAACATATCAGTAAGTGTATTTAGCCCTTCAAGCATCTATTAACTGTGCTTTAACAACTTGAAGCCTGAAGTTGTGGATGTTAATTACTAGGCTAATTATTTCAGCATCTCAGTGAAGCTTGCATTTTGTTAGTTTCACTTTTTAAGTTTTCAATAAATTGAGTTTTAACAGCCTGAAGTTTGAAGCTGTGGATGACAATTGCTTGGATACTTAACTTTTTTCAATTCACCATATTCTAGTGAAGTTTATATCCTGTCAGCTTCACTTTTTAAGTGATTAATAAATTGTGTTTCAACAGTCTGAAGCCTGAAGCTGTGGACGACACCCAAGGTCTTTTTTCTTTGTTCATTTGTCTACCCTCGGTGTCTTTAGTAGTGGTGAGGAGAATTTATTTCTTGTTTTGTTGTTTGTTTCTCCCACTCTACACATGGCAGAAGGGCAAACAGGAGCAGGAGTGAAAGCAAAATCATGCAATTTTCCTGTTTTTTCTAGAGACACTGCAAATCCACTTTTAACTATTAATTTTAGTAGTGACTGTTTAGCACCTAATACTACAAACCTTGCAGTCGGTGCTAGTTTTTCTGATACGCTTCATGAAGTAGAAAATAGTGCTTATTGCCTTAAAAGGCTTCGATGGCAATGCTTCCATTTGGAAGCTTGCCTATTTCATCAGATAGTGCCAAGAGGAATGAGAGTTAAATGCCTTCCCTCTTATGGAAACACCTACCCAGAGCTGTTAGCCCAATGACAAAGGATTAATTTGAAAACTAGCCAAAAATACATGAGGCTGCTCATCGATTTTTTTTAAACCTGAAGAAGAACAAATTTCCTCTTTTGTTTCTAAGAAACAAGAAGAACTGGAACATTCTGATTTTCAGGACCAGCATTTATGCCAGATCGAACAGTTGCAAGTGAACTTAAACACTTATGACAATAACCTTAAACTACAAAAATGGTAAACTGAATCAAGATCATAGGGATTTCACTAACGGTCATATCTTTGAATGGCCTAGAGAGGATAACACCAATTGAGGACATCCCCATTTTTCTACTACTAAACAAAAGAAAGCCATACAAGGTTTGGCTGTAAAAGAGACTGCTAACACTTTGCATCCTTCTCAAACTACTACTACCTCATCAACTTCTCTTCCCTTCTCGACTTCATCTACAGGAGAGGAGGTTCCTACTGTTAGCACTGATATTGTCACCAGGGTTCTGGGAGGTACTGGTGCTAACAATACCAATGATGGTAGTAATTCCAACACCACCATTAATTGTGCTACTAGACCTAAAGAAGCGACGATGCAACTACCAGTAAACTGGCCATTGCCAGTTTTTGTGAGGGAGAATTCATACAGGCCACAGAGGACGCAGAGTGAAGAACGCAAATGGAAGAAGTTTGTGGACTAAATATTGGGGGTAATGACTTAGTAGTTAACTTATCCAAGATCACACTGGATCCTGATGTTATCAGCCTGTTAAATAAGGGACTGAGTTTTATTCCAGCTGTTTCTTCTGATGTGAATGAATTCATGACGGATGTTAGGTTGTTCTGCAGGAACGTGTCCCTGAAATGTATTTTTGGAGAAGATTCTACGAAAGAACAGCAGACCTATAAGAAATTGAGTTTATTTACTCCAGTTAATCCTCCTCAAGTAGAATTTTTATGAAATTGTGTGAGGATGAGATAAACAAGGTGAGAGGTACAACAGATAAAGTTAAGAATTGTTTCTATAACTTGAACAGGAAAGAAAAAGAGGCTCTCCAACAGTTGAGAAGGACAGATAGCTTGATGATGAAGCAGCAGATAAAGGTGGCTGCATAGTAGTGATGGATGCAGACAGGTATCGTAATAAAGTTTCACTGATGTTGGATGGCAACATGACTTATCGTAAATTGAGTAGGAAAGAAGTAAATCAGAGAACTGAACGTATCAGAGGGAGCACCTATGACCTATTGATGGAAAGAAGGATCAGTCAAGATTTATATGAATTGTTTGAAACACCTCATCCTATGTTTCCCAGCATTGGTGGATTACCCAAGATACATAAAGATCTTTTGGACCCTCCCTTACATCCCATTGTCTCTGGGAGAGGATGGATCACTGAATCCATATCCATGTATGTTGAAATGAACTCAAGAAAGCTTTGCCTTATGCTACCACTGTCTTAAAGGATACAGGCAGCTTCTTGAAAGACTTGTTCTCCATTGTTAAGTCTCTGCATGGTTTTGATAACCTTCTACTTGTAACTATGGATATGACCAGTGTCTTTACTGTGATCCCCTATGAGTATGGCCTGAGGGCCTTACATGATTTTCTGATTAGACATAATTTAACAACGGAACCTCTTTGTTCTTTGCTGGCATTAGTCCTTGAGAATAACATCTTTATGTATGGAGATACCTTTTATTTGTAAACCTGGGGTGTGGCCATGGGAACTCCATGTGCCAACAGTTATTCAAACTTGGTCTTGGCTGAGTGGGAATTTAAAACAATCTTCAGTGATGGAAATATCTGGAAGAATGAACTTGTCTACTATGGGCGATTTGTGGATGATGTTTTTTGTTTATGGAAAGGAGGTATTGACCAATTGGATCTTTTTGTCAGCTTCATTAACAACAGCACTGACGTCCTTGAGTTCAAAATGACACACTCATCCTCAGTCACAGATTTCTTGGATGTCAAGATACATTTACATCTAACTCAAGGTCTCTCTACTGGGGTGCATAGGAAAGAGACCTGGCAAAATCATTTCTTACACAGGCAGAGCATGCATCCAAGACATATTTTTGATAACATCTTTGACAACCAAATCTTAAGAGTCTCAAGACTATGTACTGATGAGGAGGAATTCTTGGAAGAGCAATCCAATCTACGTAGATATTTGAAGGATAGAGCTTACCAGGAAAATAATTTGCAAACAGTTTCACAGGTGCAAACCTATAGAAAGCAAAGAGGTCAACCTTATTACTCAGATAGGTCTGAACAATCTTCACGAAGACAGTCTAATGACACAACACCTCAAAAACTTAGATGTATGCTCACTTACAGTTCAGACAATCAACAGGTCTGTGAAGTGATCAGGAAATTTTGGCCGATTCTGACAGCGGATGATAAAATAAAGAACATCGTTGGAGAGAGACCCAGGTTTCTCTATAATAATAAAAAGAATATCAAGAGATTATTATGCCATAAAGATGGCTTTAAACGTGGTGGTCCACTATTAGACCGCAAAGGTACTTTTAAATGCTGCAGATGCGAAGCTTGTCCGTATTTAGATACTAGTAATACTTTTCTCCACCCATTATCTGGACGTAACTTTCATTTCGATGTTTATGCTGATTGTACTACTAGCCATATTATCTATTTGGCTACCTGTCGCAAGTGCCAAGCTTTCTATCTTGGTAAAACTGACTAATGATTAAAGGATCATATTCTACGACATGTCAGAGACATTGATCAGAAAATTCCACATAATGCCTTAACAGCACATGTATTGGTCTATCCTACGCATAATTTCTTGTTCAAAGAAGTGGAAGTGGTCATCCAAAACATCAGGGAAGGAGATGTCCATAACAGGACAGAATTGAGAGAGAGATTTTGGATCAACAATTTTAGAGCCAATCGATCCCCAGGTGTTAATACAATAGTACCTCTCAGACCGGTTCTAAAATCTAGAAGAAATCTACCAAACATTAATACATGATTCTAGCATTTTTAACATTGAACCACATTATAGGAGACAAATCTCCACTTTGAATATTTATTTTTGTCCTGTGCCTTTAAGAACACCAAAGACAATTAGCTACCAGCTCTTGATTGTGTTTCCTTTATAAACAGGAAGAACTAACCACACGTTTATACGATCTGACGAAGGCATCTGCCGAAAGCGCTTATCGTTTGGACAATTTCATCAGCTTTTTACACTCCAGTGAAGTATATGTTTTTGTCAGCTTTGCTTACAAAGCATCTATTAACTGTGCTTTAACAACTTGAAGCCTGAAGCTGTGGATGTTAATTACTAGGCTAATTATTTCAGCATCTCAGTGAAGCTTGCATTTTGTCAGTTTCACTTTTTAAGTTTTCAATAAATTGAGTTTTAACAGCCTGAAGTTTGAAGCTGTGGGTGACAACTGCTTGGATACTTAACTTTTTTCAGTTCACCATATTCTAGTGAAGTTTACATCCTGTCAGCTTCACTTTTTAAGTGATTAATAAATTGTGTTTTAACAGTCTGAAGCCTGAAGCTGTGGACAACACTCAAGGTCTTTTTTCTTTGCTCATTTGTCTACCCTTGGTGTCTTTAGTAGTGGTGAGGAGAATTTATTTCTTGTTTTCTCTAAAATATGGTACCCTTAGAGTTAGAATATATAAGGTGGGGTGTGCCGAGCTTGACCCCCACATCAGGTGGTGTAAAAAGGCTTGACTCCCTGCAAAAAACAAGTGTAATGGAGAAGACCAGTGTTCAGTATTCATTCTTCTTCTGCATTTTTAGTCCTTGTGTTCCAGCATGTCTGGACTTAGCATTGTGATACCCAATATTTCAAAATGAACCATTGTACTGATTTTTGTTTCTTTTTTATTCATGTCTGTTCTTATGCTGTATGTAACAGAAATCATAGAGTGTCATTTTCCAGTTTCAGTTTGCTGGAGGCACTTCTCTTTATCCATATGAATAACTATGAGGGGAACACATCCTTGATTATTGCTCTGGGACTTATTTAGTCTAAAACTAGTCCTGATTAAGAGTTAGTTTCATGTATTTAGTTTAAGTTAAATAAACAGAGTTATTTTAACTTTAACAAGCAAAAACGTGCTGTGCTCTGGTCACGTCTTGGTGCCTCCAATTTTTCAGACAGTGGAAACAGGTGACTAATGGGGCTTGACAAGGTCCTAGAGAGAGGGGTCCTAGAGAGAGGCTTTCAGTTAAATCACCAAGAAACAGCACTTTAGAAAGGAGAAGGTAATGAGCTTCTGAAGCTGTGACCTGGTTTAATAATGTTTAGGGGGCTGCAGTAAAAGACAGTTTTGCATGTAGTTGTCGATCATTTCCATACTGACAGGACCAACCTTACACATAGGCGAACTAGGCAACTGTCTAGGGTACTATGCTTCTAGTGGCACTCTTTTCCTAAGTATTTATTTATTTTTTAGAGCAATGTGTCTTTACTCAATTAAATAAATAAAGCGTCCCTACTAAAAGAAAATGCACCCACAGAACATCAAGTTCATTTCCAGGGAAAGTGGTGCTCCATTTGACTTTACATTCAAGTCATGAAATGATCGCTTAAACATTGTGAGGTGAAGGGAGTAAGTAACAATTTGAATGATTTATTAGAAATGAATAATTTTATATTGAGTAATTTTCTAAATAAGGAAGCTGGAAGTTATACCTGTGCTTTTATATGGCATGCAGATTTACTGACACAAATAAAACATTATTGGTAAATGGAATGGATAGAAGCATTTCCTCTAATGGTTGTTGTAACGGTAGTTAAAAAAGTCATATAGTTAACATTGGGCAGGATTCACGAAGCCTCCGTGTAAGAGTTATAACTCATACACGGAGGCTGCAGTTAAACGGAGTGATGTCAGCATGCTCTGCATATTAATGAGAGCATGCTGAATCACAATTAAGGCCAACACGGTCCATGTAAGACAGTAGGGGGCGTGTCCGTAGGCCGAGCCCTGTAAGAGGACATGCCCCCAGAAGAGGAAAAGTACAGAAAGTAAACACCCACGACAGAGTCCACGGAAATGTGAATAAACAGAACACAACACATGCCCCCACAGACTATGAACAGAAAACATATAAATAAACATGTTTTATATTTTTTTTAAATTGTAAAAATGTTTAACCGTGAGTGCGCTCGTTTGCGCGGGCGTGCCCGTAGCGCAGCTACAGTTAGCAGTCAGTGGGAAAGCATATAAGAACTAAATATGCAAAATAAGCCAGGAAGCAATAGCGTAGCAGTAGAGATGTTGGCTGAAGAGCAGGCAGTCATGGTTCGAGCCCCCACAACACCATTTTTTTTTTTTTTTGCAAAATAAGCAGGAAACAAGTCCCTGACAAATATGTACACATAAAACCACAATTTATGTAAAATGTAATGAAATAGCCCATTTATATTGAAGACATGTGAGGTAACAAAAGAATAAAAAATGCCAGATGTGCTCATAGCTGAGCTACAGTTTAACAGAGTGAGTGCATCTGCCCGTAGATGAGCAGTGGTTTAACTGGTGCAAAATGAGTGCCCATAGCTGAGCAGTGATCTAACACGCTAAATCTATGTGCCCCTAACTGAGCTGAGCGTAATATGCGTGCCGATAGCCAAATGAGGCTTAAACCAGCGTACCCCATTTGCGTGGAGCTGCGCACCGCACAAACAAGCTAACCGACGGGCAACATTTAGCAAGCCGTATCAAAACTGCCTTACACAGACACACCCGTCAGCATGTCTAGACAGTCATGAAAAATAAAAAGCAGTGGCCAGGTTCGAACCCAGGATACTATACACCATAGTCAAGGTACAGAACCACTAAGCCATGACAGCAGTACCTAGAAATGCAATAATAGCTAATATATAGGAATGAATACAAACTACAGCATGACAATGCAGGTTTACTGAAGTTGATACAATTCCAAAATGGCCAATCACAGATATGTGCGAGAAAAACAGACTATATAAGCCCCATAGGCGGGAATACACAACATAAATTATTGTAGAACTGACCTGCAAGCAGAATGACAGGAGTAGGAGAGGGTAGTTGCTTCCGAGCACAGAGGTGGGGTGTTGAGAAGTCCAGGTACATGGTCTGGCTCCTAGTCCATAATCATGAGGCCCAACTCATGCAGGGCCAGGTCCTCTGGGGAGCATACAGGGTCGAGGCGTGGGACCGGTTGGCTCATGATCTCACCAGTGCCACAGGGATTCCAAGGACTGGTGAGCAGATCCGTCACCACCATGCAGACCTGAAGAGACGCAAGCAGGACCAACTGAACCTTTGGATCCAGGAGGCCCGGCAAACACCCAACGCCCCACTACTGAGTAAGTAACATTTAATTATGTATGTAAGAAATCAAACTAGCTGATATTATGGAGATGTGTATTCCAATAATACTTAATTTATATTACAGCTGCAGGTGTCCGTTCTGCGAACCGCAGAGCCTATGGTGATAGGCTGGTGCGGTTGCGCCACCAGGCAGGTCAGTAATCCACTACCAGTAACCGTAAAGAAATATAAAAGTATGACAGTCAGCAAAAGAGTGCAGTGTAGTCAGTAAGGAATAAAATCTGCAAGTAACAGTGTGAAAGTGTCTGCAAGTCTTGCTTGATTACAAAAGTGTATTTCAGCCTGTAAGTTAAACCGAAAAATGAAACAGTCTGACATATATTCTGAAATAAAAATGCCCTACCTGTAAGAAAATAGTACACAACCTGCAGCAGGCTGAAAAGTATAGCTGCAGAATATGATGAAATCACATGTCTGAAATATATCCCTGTGGAAATACTGAAACATGACAGAAGTGAAACTGCTGGAAAGGATTGTAATATCTACAGGTGAAACATGTCAATAAAGCCTAGAAGTAAGTACCATCCTGAATAGTAAAATGAAAGCAAGTGAGAGAGTGTGAGAAAGTGTCATGAATCCAGCAATACAGTAGTAATAACCCCTGAATAAAGTATACTGCAGTCAAGACAGAATGAAATGCATGTGAGATTCAAAACCAAACAGCAAAATCTGTTCAAAGTGTTGCTGCATGTGGAATGTGTATCCCAAAATCTGGATATGTTGCTCTCAGTCTGAAATATGCAGATAGGATGATTGTCTGATATACCAAACATCCACACTTGTCTACAGCTATATAAAGCAAATGTAGCAAGACGATGTAGCTGAACAAAGCTAGATATGAATGTGTATGAAGAACACTGAAATGTATATTGATGTTGCAGTAACAGTCCTATCACCAAGTTGAAATACTTATCATATAGGAAACTGTAGTTAGAACAGTAGTGTGTATATAACTGTAGCTGTTAGAAATGTACAGCATATGTGTTGTTATTCAAAGGTGTTAATATTACTTTCTTTACCCCACCCTATAACCACATATAACCCATTCCACATGAAAATGGTATGTGCAATCACAATTAACACCCCTGGACGTTTGTCCTGTTGGGTCATATATATCTGCATGTCCATTGATGCATCTGCCCTGTTCATACATCCGCACCTGATGGCCTGTTGCCATCAATAACCCTGCATGTTGTTGGACTGTGTATTTCTGTTCAAATTATGCATGTGTTATGCACGCTGTTCAATGGTGTGAATATGTGGGTGTTTGGTTAATGGGAATACTAATGCATGCTGTTACAACTACCTGTGAATGGTATTATATGTCACTAACCCAACCTGTCATGACATAATGCAAAACATAGGACGACAGGGAAGGCGGGTTCCAGCGGACCCACCTCTCCCACCTCAGCTGGCGAGTGCACCTGGCACTAGTGCCGAGTCCGGAACCTCCTCCGGTGGCCCTGTGCCACCTGCGGATGGAAGCGCTGCAGGGGATGGGGCTCGCCCCCCCCTCTGCAAGTGTGGCCAGAGGAGAACCACCACTCACCCTCCGTAGCGTCCGGACTGTGGTGCGTAGGGAGATTTGGGACTCTGTTCTTGAGCCCCTACGCCAGCTCGAGGCACGGGTGGCGCAACTAACGGGCATGCCTGTTGCCCCGCTTACACAGCCCCCAGCACAGCCCTGTCCTGGGCAGTTAAGGAACAGTGGCAACTGCCTATGGGTGGGGATATCAGTTCCACTGTTGCCATCTGTGGGCTCATGGGCTCTGGATATCCAAACCTCCATCTCCGTCAATTGTGTAACCCCCCCACACGTGTCATACACCGCCCCTGTATGCGTCTTGTTTGTCTTGTCTGTTTACCTACCCAACCTACCTCCCCAGCTGTACCGACTTCCTTCACCTGACATACCACTCTCGCCTGAAAAAAAAAAAAAGGGCACTCTGTACCCACAAAAAAATTACGCCCCATACATAGCTGCTGGACATAGAACCTATTAATTACAATTGGCTGTACAACAAGTATTATTGTTGTCCTGACACCTCTCTCAGGGGTGGAAGGTTTCAAATGTCACACCAAATTACACACATATGCACAGCTGTTGCTGATGAAGAAATGGGCAGCTATGGGCCTTACCTACATCCCTCCTGCACATCCCAATCTTGTTTCCCTACTGTCTTACCCTCTTTGTGACCCCTTTTTCACCACTTTCCTGTCTCCCCATTTTCTTTTCTTTCAAAGAAAATAGCGTGGGTGTGCGCCAGAGTAAGCACCGTTAAGCGGTTGTAAGCAGGTGTGCATTTGTGTGCGCGGAGCTAACTGCCAGTGCGCATGTGTGAGCTCCGCGCAAACCAGCACTAACCCAGTTACAACTGCTTAAAAGTGCCTTAGTCACTTTGATTGACAGGTCCTGTACTCAGTTCAAAAGCAAAATAAAATCCCACTGTCAGTCCCGAACCCAGGACCTTGGAAACACTAGTCTGTATGACCTACCACTAAGCCATGACTCTTATACAAAAACATTGTGCTAAAATAAATATAACATGTAATATTAGGGATGAATGTAAAGGGAATATAGGATGTGTAGTACACAAAGCATGTCATTTAAAATCACTGTCAAAACTACTGGATTTCCATAATAGTAGTGTGTGAACAGAAACAGCCATGCTAGTTGGCAGCTTGTAGATAATAAGGTCAGTTAAAGTACATAGATATATGTATGCATATGTACATATATATATATATATATATATATATATATATATATATATATAAAACTATATATCTATATATAGATGTAGGAGTCAATGTGCATACACACTTGCTACAGGGAACATGAGAGAGGAATGGAGAATTGTGAATATACAACACAGCCTGCAGCATGAGAGAGATACTAACCTTTACACTCACAGAACACTGTCCACAGCACACCAGCATGGTCCCCGCCCTCACAATCTGAAAGGGCAATGCCTATCCCACATACCCTTTTATAGCACTGACCTGAAATCACAGTGAGAACTGCAATCAGTACACAACTGGCTGTATGCAATTAGCAAATGCTGGCTTACAATTGGTGCAGAGGCCATCACATGGACCTATGCAGATAGCTACAAAAGCATCCAGTGCTAACACTCCCCACATGCAATACATTCATTGCATTGTCTGTAAGCAGACAGAGGGAGAGAGAGAGAGAGAGAGAGAGAGAGAGCAAAAAAAAAAAAATAAAAAATCAGACACTGTGACTCTGTCACCTGAAGCTGTCAGCACTGACAGTAGCAGCAGCAAGCAGAAGCTGTTGTAACGCAACCAGCTGCGACAAACAGAGGTAATGCAAAGTAGCAGGTTAATAGTGTGCATACTGTGAACCCTCCAAATGTGTCATAGGTCTGTATCCATAGGTATGTCCATGTGATATGTTGTGTGTACGTAGTTCCACCAAAAGGGGATGACCATACATCACATGTCAATCAGTCAGAGGCCATGATCCTGGCAGCATTTGTCTGTGCGTTGGCCCAGCAATGGCTGTAGTGACTGCTTTGAAAGGTCAGCCAGGTTCAAAAGTCAGGATCAGCCCATCCCAAAGGCACACTGGCTGGGAACAAGTGTCTGCAGGTACCCGATGTCACTGCATATGCATCCCATACTGCATAATTCCATAGCTTAGCAGACCAGGCCTGTTATGCATATGATGTGGTAATCCCCAGGGTCAGTCGAGGTGCCCCCTTAGTTTTGTGGGACCACTGTTGCTGTATGCCACTGTCCAGGTACATATCCTGTAGTACGGCCAAGATAAACTATCAGTGTTATATGCAGTTGTATGTCCTCTCGGAGTGCCGGTGGCACACATCCAGGGGTACCACGAGGTCACAGTGATGCTGTGTGTTCTCCTCTGCTGAGGGTGGCTCTCACCTGAACATGTGAGATGATAGGGAGGTTACATCCAGCTGGGATAAATATTTTAAAGGTGGGGAAGAAGGAGGGGGGATACATGCACCGAATATGTCTGCAAGATTGTTGCCAATATCCGTGTGTTTGGTGAATGTTAAGTAGGTGTGGATTAACACAGAGCATATCTGAGGCATGTGGTCCATATGTGTAACATAACTGAAGAAGGCCTTGTGGTCATCCATAGTGTTTGTGTCCATTTCCCTCCCAGAGTAGGCCGTGGCCATTGTTATGATGGACCGTAGCATAGTACCAGTGCTGACCACAGATGCCTTCCCTTAATGTGAATGTGCTCTGTCCTGCAGTAGCCTCCTGCTATTGTTATACAATCTGCCTCTGTCTGGGGTCCACTGGAGAGGATGCCTAACCTTGCATAGGGTCTAGGTTAGACATGTGTGTGCAAGTTCCATGCAATCAGTGGCATGTCCGTGGTAAGCATTTGCAAAGGGGTCAACAGTGTGGCTTGTGGATTCCACTGGCCCAGTGTGCTGCATGGATACCATCTCAGTCCCAGCAAGTGAATAACTGTCTAATCACATACATATCAAAGTAGTCTACTGTGCTGGTGGTGGTGGTGGGATATGTATATCCAGGCCGAGTAACGTCTGTCCACATCACAGTAGTGGATGGTGTCCCACATACAGTACCTTGGGATGAACTCCCACAGTGAGGTTGTGCATTGCACCTGTCAGTGTGTGCTGACCGATGGGGCATGCTACTATGGTGTGTGGAATGTGGCAGGTATTGTTGCACAGGTGTTGGCTGAGCACTGATATCTGGCCATGTACCTGTGTATCCACCACGACACACACACATGCAACATATGGGAGTAGTAGTATATCACTACACATGAGTATCATGTATAGTATGTGTGCCATATATTGCTGATATGGTCTGCTGATATCCTGTCTGTGTTCTCTTCCAGGGAGATGGCGAGACAGCGTAACCCCGCCTACTCTGTGGCGGAAGATGAGGAGATCCACCAGAGCCAGGGTAAATGATATTGGCACGCATAACAGGACATATGAGCAGGTACGACATCACTGCAGTGATTTAATCCGAAGTGTCCGGCAGCAACAGGCAACAGGTCGCCACAGGAGGTGGGGTGGCCACACATCCCCCCTCACCAGACTGGAGGGGCTACTCCTAAGTGTTGTGGCTCCAGCCCCGGAACACCAACAGCAGTACACCTGCATTATGATGGAGGCTGGTTCCACACAGCAGCATGACATGGAGCATGCAGGTAATATGCCATATGTACACCTGACTGTTCTGTACACTGTATTATATGCAATATCAATGGCACAGTTGTGCCCACTGACATTAATCTCATCATTTCTGCAGGTCCCTCCAGGGTTACAGCAAGACAGGCCATCCATGCTGGTGAGTGTGTTTAACATAACATATAATAGTCCTGATAATGCTAGTAACAGTAGTGTAACTCAGTAGTGCTCTGTGTGTATACTGCGGGGTGTGCCTGTGCCCATGTGTGCATGTGTGCATGTGTGCATGTGTGCCTGTGTCCACGTGTGCATGTGTGCCTGTGTCCACGTGTGCATCTGTGCATGTGTGCCTGTGTCCACGTGTGCATGTGTGCATGTGTACACATGACCACGTGTGCATGTGTGCATGTGACCACGTGTGCATGTGACCACGTGTGCATGTGTGCATGTGACCACGTGTGCATGTGTGCATGTGACCACGTGTGCATGTGTGCATGTGCATGTGTGCATGTGTCCATGTGTGCATGTGTGCATGTGTGCATGTGTGCATGTGTGCATGTGTGCCTGTGTGCCTGTGTGCCTGTGTGCCTGTGTGCCTGTGTGCATGTGTGCCTGTGTGCATGTGTGTATAAGTGCATCACTGGTAATGTCTGGAGACTGTAAACTGTGTTTCCTGTCTTCATCCCATAGGTTCTGGGGCTGCTCTGGTGACCTGCAGCAGGGAACCTGAATCCTGTGCCATGGCTACTGGTAATGATGATATTTGTGTAATGGTACAGGAAGGTGTGTCAGGGTCTGCCATTGGTCAGCCAATTGACAGTACACAGCTGTCAACCCCATCATTGCGCACAGTCATCCTGCCTGTACATCCTTTGTCACCATTGTCCCTAGGTGATGGACAGGATACAGTGGGCATAGACCAGGGTAATGTGGTACCTGTGGCACATGCATCCCCACACAGCAGCCATGGGCAGGGTCCTCCGATGGTACCACACAGACAGTTGTCCATGGGTCCTCGTGGGAGCATCCATGGGTGTACTGCCTCTGGCCGACGTGCCCAAAGAGGTCTGTCAACCTCAGCTATGTTTCGGACTGTCATGCAGGCACAGTCACGTATGGAAAGGTACACCAGACAGGGTCTGAGGGAGCTGAGAGCATGTCGCACAGCCATGACAGACAGTATGCGTGACATTGCGGATGCTGTCCGTAACTTCACCGATGTCATAGACAGACATTGTGGGGACATATTACAGCAGTTCCACAACCAGATTGTCCATGAGCCAGGGCAAAGGTGGGCGTTTGCGGCGTCGACGTGGCCGTATGCCAGCAGCAGCAGCATCTGGCAGTCGGCGCGGACAACAACAGGCTCGCACATGCACCCATAGTGCCAGCAGCAGCCCCAGTAATGCTGGGTCTGTGCTGTCATCAGAACGCCCCAGGAGACCACGTGCACATGGCTCTGGACAGTCCCAACAGGGACTTGTGTAAAGTCAACACACTCCCACTTCTGATGACAGTACCCAGTCTGGCTTTGTACTGGATATGGTCCGTAGCACCCCTGCCAGGCACAGGTACCATGTCCGTGCACACAGACACTGATCTGTATGTCCTGCCAGGTGCAGTCTGTGGCTGTCCACAAACCCCTGTATATGGCAGCCATGAGGTGGAACTGTGTGCGTGCATACACACATGCAAAATGTTAACACCTAGGGCAACCACATACATGCACACACTGCACCAACACTGCCCCACTCTGTACTGCTGCCCCTCACCAACACACATACACACACATGTCAATTGGTGGTATCAGTGGCTGACTCAGGCATACCTAATCCACACCCTGTGCATATGATGACACTGTGCCACCTCCTGCAATCTCCAACATCATTGGGGGAACAGGTAAACACGTTGCTGATGCACAGGGTGACTACATAGAAGTGTATTAATAGTATCATGTTGGTAACAGTACAGTGTGCTGCTATGACTGTGTGTTTATCCCACATGCCTGCTGCAGTAACTGTATCAACATCAAATGTTATCTGCACCCACAGTAAATTATGTATTGACAAAAGCATTATTTCAACCATGTTTATTTGACATGCACTAGCACTTTAAATCTAGACTTTTTTAATGTATTTTTATTATTGGATAATTGAATTATTGGTGTCAATTGCTCAACTATGCCATGTGGATTTTCACTTTAAATGTATTCTGTACCAATGTAATCCAAATCACAAATAAGTATGACATAATAAGTTCTACCATGGGCATCTGCGTATTCCTGGGTACATGTTGATAGTGCCTACATATTTGCATTGTTACTTACTGTTATTCTTACCAACTTGCTGAAAAATGTCTACTTGCCCTGTTTACTGTCGCTTTGTTTGCATGATTTATTGGTGGTCCCCTGGAACACTGCTTTGCAATGCAGAGTTACAGTGCTTCTGTAGACTTCTAGTGACATCTGCATAGCGTACGATACGTATGTCAACTTTACACATGACAGAACGTCACTGTCTCTCCTGTAAGCATGTACGTTGCCTGTGACACATTGCACACATCCTACCTGGCATTTACCCACGTGTGCAGTCATATATGTCAGTGCTATGTAACAGTAGTGGTACACCCACACATACACACCTTCAGTATGTTGTTCCCCATTGGCCCTATGTGTTGGTACTCACCATGGCAATCAAACTACTAGGGTAGCATGTGCAAAGGTAACCTGTGAATCGCCTCTATGGTCCAGTTGTGGTTTATGTGAGTCATGTGTCATTGTCACAGCTGCCACATGTATGCAGTCAGCCATCACCCTTGGCCAGGGACGTAAAACACATGTGTGGGATGACACCACACAGCCAATCTGGGGACTGGTCTCTCTGAACCCAGTAATGCCATACCCTGTCAGGTGGCATGTCATATATACTACGTCCTGGACAAACGTCAACCCCAATCCCTGCTGCTATTATTGATAATACCCCTGAAGATGTTCCTGATAGTTTTGACCAGTTCTTTACTGAGACATTTCAGGCCCTAGCTAGCCATCTACCTCCTAGCTCTCCTGGTCCTGAAAGTAGCACCCCTAGAAAACTACTTGCATCCAGCTGCCAACCAGTCACCACTTCACTTCTCTGTACCTTGATTGTAACAGTGAAACCCACTACACTTTCTGCTGATCAACTCCCTGCCGAGTACCTATCAAAACCAGATGATGCTATTGCTTATCCCGTCTCAAAGGTAATCAAAGGAACCATGTTAAAATCTAACTTTCCCACCATCTGGAAGATGTCATATGTAATCCCACTTCACAAAGGAGGCAACTCTACTGAAGTCTCCAATTATAGGCCAATAGCTGTACTCTCTCCACTTGCAAAGGTTATGGCAACTTTCGTTATAGACAAGTCATGCACCACCTAATCCAAACTCGCATTATGGCAGAAACTCAGCATGGCTTACGTCCACATCACAGCACTACGTCAGGCCTCCTAGCCTTTACTAACACCATAAGCCATACTTGCAACAATAATTATATATCCGCAGCCCTATTTTTGGATATTGCAAAGGCATACGATATGGTTGATCACCAACTTGTACTCCACAACCTAGATACTGGAGCCTTGCAATGGTTTCAATCCTACCTGCATAGTCGACAGCAGGCTGGCCTCTGGCAGAACAAACTCTCTAACCTTCTACCTAATACCCTCAGAGTACCACAAGGCTCTATACTACGGCCCTTGTTGTTCTCCATCTTCATTAACAACCGTTATACTGTCATCCCAAAAGTCAGCTGTATCCAATATTCTGAATACTCTACTCTGATCTGCTCAGCCACATCTCCAGTAGAGTTATGGTCAGCTACCCAGACCACCTTTAATACAATAGCAAACTGGATTTCTGAACATCGTCTGATCCTAAATCCCAATCAAACTAAACTGCTGTTATTTCACCAACACGTAGGTCTACCACTTTCACCATTACCATAACATCAACTGATGGCACAATAATCTCCCCTGACCCATCTCCGAAACTATTAGATGTCATCATAGACAATAATCTCAAATGTGACATACATGTTAACCAGATTATCAACGCCATCAATAGAAAACTAGGGTCACTTTACAGAATTAAATCCTTCCTAGCCCCTCCAGCTAAAGGTGCCATAGCTCTCTCACACCTTGTTTCAACCCTTCTGTATGCATCCCCTCTACTCTCGAATATGAACGAGACTGTCCTTAACAAACACTCAATTTGCTACAACCACATTGCCAGGTTTGCCACTGGGCTGCCTTTTAGGACACATCATTGCATCAATCTAAATCAGCTTGGTTGGCTTGCAATACCCAGCCTAATACAGAATAACCAACTGATTATGGCCTATAAAATCCTCTATAATCCAGACAATACTCCTGCACTTCAAATATTATCATCCCCTATAACAATCCTAGACCGCTTCGATCCTCTAACAAAGTACTACTTCAGACTAGCAAGTTTAATGACACAGCCAGTGATTCTCTCTTTGCAAACCCTGCAAGTAGATCCTGGAACTCACTTCCAGCTGATATTACCCTACTGTCCACCTTAGGTCAATTTAAAAGTAGACACAAACAACATTTGTCACTTAACTGGCTATGTCAATGTATCAAGCCTGGCTAACTCGAATGTGTAAATTCTGTGAACCACTTTACTGTGTAATTTTAATTTAATCCTGACTTGTGCTCAGGTCTAACATTAACCTGTGGAACATGTTTGACTTGCTTACTTATGTAATCTCTGTAAATAATCTGTTTGTAATATGTAATGCTAGTATTATATAATGCTGTATCTGCTACCCTCGTAGCTTGTCTCCACGGGCCTCCCCTGGAAATGGACATGCATCCAGTCAGGCTATCCCAGTCAACAAATGTAGGATGAATAAATATATCAATATAATATATTACAGTGACGACAATACCAATCAGACATTGACACACACTGACAGCATGCTGAACACACTGGGGCATACATGGGGACTCAGAATAGCAGCCTGCCTGGGCATCACACACCTCCGCAGCTGGCACACAGGCATATGTTCCATCGGAACAGAGCACATACCACACATGGCATGCACATCCCCTGTGCCACACACTCACAGCCTGTAGGGCTACACAACACACCTGCTACAGACTGTCTTGTGTGCTGCACTGGGGTCCCGCTTAACAGGCTGTATCTGGTGAAGGTCACAGTGATATGACACAGGGGCACTATGGTCCACCACAGCACACATGCATACAGGTCAGTCAGAGGCATGGACAGATATGACTCACTCATTGACCATGCCAGTGTGGCTGCCTGAGACATACCTCCCTGGACTACATGATAGGGAACATAGAATGGATCTCTCAGCATGTGGCACAGGCCTGTATGAGCCTGATGTTGGTTGCCAACATACCCTCACCAGGTATTCTACCACTATATGTGGGAAGGGTGTTGTATGTCTACATTATGCTCAGTCTCCACTGTCATTCATAGGGTATCCACTGGCTGTCAACGTGTGCTTACATGCTAGTGCAGCCACAATGATGTGCACTGGTCATCTTGCACGCGACACCCATGGCCCGATGTATAATGGCAAAGCTCCTTGGTACACACATACTGCCTTATGCTGCAGTTCATGGTTTACATAGTGACCTCCGTGGGTATCACACAGGTTAGGACACTAACAGTGCTGCTACACAACAACAGCAGTGTACACCGGAAGATGCATGCACCAGACACTGCCCTCAGCACGGTGAACTGCAATGTCTGTGCAGTACCAGATTCATGATTCATGGCTCACAGGTGTTACCCATCACTGACAGGTTATGCCCCATACCATGCCTGTCGTCCCCTACACATCTAACACACATGGATAGGGGGGTGGTATCCCAAGGTAACACAGATACACACACCGCCAGGTTGTTGGCACAGCACTAACCATCAGGGCCTACTCATGTGCAGCTGACAGTGTGTCGGACTGCCATCTGGTTCATAGCCTGGCACACACAACCCTCACATACACAGGAAGACCACCTATCCTCCATAACAACACCGGCAATTTGACAGTCTCATGAACTGTGTTTATAAGGCCGTACTGCATCCAGCTAAACATTGTGTGTGAGCATTACTGTAGCTACAACACATTAGTTGAAGAGTTCACAGCATGTGGTCACCGAATTGCAGTGGAATGACATGTTACCACTACCACAACAGGTGGGAACATGCAGCACCTGTACATCGACTATATGTACACTATATGGCCCAAACCAGATGTGTATCCCTTGCTGTAGGTTTTTCACCATAGACACCCACACTGTATAGGGACATACCACGTGCAGACCCTGCACAGTAAGACACAGTCATATTGGTATACATTGCAAATACCATTTATCCACATGAAGCATGTGTCAGACATGGTAACTACTGCAGGTCACAGGTATTTATGTGTATGTGTCACACACATACATCATGTGTGCAATGCCATTGCTGGTTTAGGCAATGGCATGTATTGTTATGTACAAACGCACACACAAGGTCATACTGTGTGACACAACCACACGTGACAGTTGTGGGTTACCAAAACATACCTATCTGTACTCTGACAATGGTAATAGACACAGTAGCAGAGCACACTATTGGCATTACTAGCCAACTAGCCCTGTTTGGCTGTGCTGATAGTGTGGTGACATCCCCTGTGTTTACTGGGGGAGTATGCAGCATCTGTTGTATTGTAGTATTTGCCAAAAGGATCTGTTCTCTCACACTTGCATTTACACACACCCTACTACCCCCACACACACACTTGCCATTTGCAGGATTCATTCCCCTACCTAACTAAGTCATGACACATGAGAGAGACGCATTAGCAAAGCGCACTATTCGGTTTACTAGATAGTTCCTCTTCTCTGGCTATAGTTATAGGGTGCTGACAACATCAGTATTTTGAAAGGGTAATGTGCATCAGGTAGTGTGATCTCCTGATTGCCAAAACTAACATGTTTTTCATACGGAAATGCACACACACAAACTCCCCACATCCAAACACACACACATGCCATTTACAGGTTTTAAACTCCTACCTAACTACATTACGATACTCAGGTGAAACGCATTAGCAGAGTGCGCTATTCACATTACTGGGAGGCTTCCTTTCTCCTGCTGTACTTATAGGGTGCTGACATCATCTGTGTTTAGAAAGAGGAGTGTGCATCCTGTAGTGTGTTCTCCCAGTTGCCAAAAGGGGGATTTCCCTCACACAAATTTGCACACACACAGCAACCCCCCTCATCCAAACACACACACTTGCAGGATTCAAACCACTACCTAACTATGTTATGGCACTCGAGATGGACGCATTAGCAGAGCATGCTATTCGCATTACTGAGAGGCTTCCTTTCTCCTGCTGTACTTATAGGGTGCCGACATCATCTGTGTTTAGAAAGGGGAGTGTGCATCCTGTAGTGTGTTCTCCCAGTTGCCAAAAGGGACATTTCCCTCACACATATTTGCACACACACAGTAAACCCCCATCCAAACACACACACTTGCCATTTGCAGGATTCAAACCACTACCTATGTTATGACACTCGATGGACGCATTAGCAGAGCGCGCTATTCACATTACTGGGAGGCTTCCCTTCTCCTGCTGTACTTATAGGGTGCTGACATCATCTGTGTTTAGAAAGGGGAGTGTGCATCCTGTAGTGTGTTCTCCCAGTTGCCAAAAGGGACATTTCCCTCTCACAGCCTTTCACACACACAAACCCCACTCATCCACACACACACACACACACACACACACACACACACACACACACACACACACACTGAGCATTTGCAGGATTCGAACCCCTACCTAACTATATTATGACACCTGAGGAAGACACATTAGCAGAGCGCACTATCCGAATTACTGGGCATCTGTTCTGCACCTGTAGTATTTCTAGGGTGCTGACATCTTTATTTCCACAGAGGTATGTAGATGTAGTACTACCTGTCAGGTGGGGGATAGCATATATATGCATTTGTAGCCACCTACGTCAGGGTCAGATATGCACATCACACTGGCAGGTTATGTTCTATACCATGCTTTGGGACCACAGGACCTGTAACACACAACACAACCAGTCCAGAACACCACACCCACATCCAGGACACACACTTAGCTTCCCTGGGAACAGTGCCAGGATATGCAGGTATTCACATACACTATTCCAGTTGTTAACATCAGGTACAGGCATATTGTGTGTGAGAACTACTCAGGCCTCTACCACTTTACCCTACAGCCACTACAATTTGTGGGTCCATGTGCTATGGCAGAACCACACACCACAGCCACATGGGTGAATACATATTGCACCTGTCCATCTGCAACATGGGTAATCACTGTTCCACACCAGAGGTAGACCACCCTTGTTGATATCTGACCATGACCACCTTTCCCTGGACATCCATATCTCATCTCCACCCCCAGGCAAGGTTGTCACTGCACACAAACTGTGTTTAGCACAAGCAGACTCTGCACTTGTGTGGACTGGGATGGATGACTTCAGAGGACCCATGCTGGAGGACTATACTGGCCACTCAGCATAATCCTTGACACTTGCATCCTATGAGCATGTGTACAGTTTGCATTGGTCATGCTATCCCACATATACCCATGACTGCTCCACAACAAGACACCTGTCAGTTGTACACCGGCCATATATGCGTTCAACAGACAGAGTGACCTAATACATTGCAGAGCTGTAGCCCACAGAGGGAGGACATCTGTGGATGGTTCCAGCATGGCACTTCATTCACACATACTCATTACAACACAATGTTGACAGTGTAATCATCCAGAGAATGCAGATAGGGCTCACCTCAGTCTGTTATTGATGGACACCTACTGTCAGAGATCCTCGGCAACCCTCTCACAGCACACACCGACAACATGGCTGTGGCTTAGCACATTCAATCCCTGAGACCTCCACAGTGCCCCTGCTTGACAGAGGCACAGCTCACTAGCTTCACATGTTGTCTTCTGTGACCTACTTTACAGTGGCACGGTAGCCTACTATCCTGGGGATGCAGATGCCAAGCACACTCTGGCTGAGCTGTCATTCCCTGGAGCAGGAAGCCTAGTATTGACCTCTACACCCATATGTTCAATTGTTGGATGCACAATATTTGTTGTGCTGTTCTACTGTTTGCAGGTCTTTATTGCCATAGCATTCCCTGTTCCTATGACCAACTTGTGTATCTGTGGCAGATGTTTGCATATGATGGCGATCCACTATATCACTTATGCCTCTGTGGTCATTTACTGTGTGCACTGGGCTGATTGCTGTGTTGTGGTTGGTTCCTGGACTGACACGTACAAATACCAGATATGTGTGGCCAACTGCTACATGGAGATATGGCCTAAGTGTGTGAGCATGCCCAGTTCAGCCTTTCCATGGCATGTTGTCTGACATATGCCTCATTTATTAAAGTGTGCGAGCATGCCCAGTATGAGCTTTCCATATGCTGCACTCTGAAGTCCAACACATATTTGGGTGTGTGTGACCTTCAACATTATCGCACGTTTATGATTGTGTGCTGGGTGTCATGTTGTGTACTAACTGGCCTACTGCTTCATGTCTGCCACAACAGGGATTATACTGTGCCTGCAGGAATTGCATGGGATACTTTGCAGACAGTTCTCAACATACTTTCATAATGACCTAACACTGTAGTACCGTATAGTGTACTGGTTCGGTACTTTCACTGTAGTGGACAGTATCCTGGGCTTTAGTCCTATCACTGCTTGACATCTTCATAGTGAGCACAACAGACTGTGTAGGGACCAGTTGTGCACATATGACCATGTTGCAATATGTTCAGATATGGACTACCTACACCAGGCTCGTCCAACATTGCTAGTGTATTCCACAACATGGGTGGACATTGGCAAACACTAGCGATGTTCCGTAGGCCATTTCTGATGGTAGTCACAGGGAGTGTTTGTCCTTCGACACACATTGTAACTGGAGTTTGCCATTACATATGTTATGGTTGGTATACTGTGCCTCTGTCTACCTCTGACATAACAATGATACCCAGGGTAGCCTACCATCTCCCATACACTCATCAGGATGCCTCTTGAAGGGTGTTGATATGTGGCACTCTGGTTGACCTGTACCAGGAGTTTACTGAAGTGTGGGGGTGCCTTCTGTGTTATGGATCATTCTGTACAGCTTGTCCTATGTATGTCAGTGCTGGGGTTCAGGTCTCTCATGTGCATAGCTCACTGCCATTCAGATTGTACAAGGTGCAACATGTTCATTCATTCCAGTTGGACATGGCTTCATACATCAGGCACAGCTTTCCTGTAGCTGGGAAGGATGGCGGTGTGTGGGGCTGCAGTTTGTTTACTCAGGCAACACATGGCATCTGTTCAGGCTCTTTGCTACCCTGGTGGGGTACTGTTGTGGACTTTACAGTTGTTGGAGGTGTCTGCTGCGGTATATCCCACAGGGGCTATTGTAGTCAGTTGTGATGCTGATGGAGGATGGCTGCAGAGCCAGAGTGAGTTCCCCTTATCTACATCTGCCAGCCTTCATGTTTGGGTGGGTATATGGTACATGTTTCTGCGAACACTACAGACACATGTTTGTCCAGTGCAGGATATTCATCACCTTTTGTACCCAGGTCTCACATTACATGTTAGGTGCCTCATGGGTTAACACCTGTGTGGTAATTTGTGGGCACTTACTGTATATCCACGGTGGTTGTCTATACACAGTTCTGTGATTAGCTTGCTGACATGGCTATGGCTACAGTTGTCTGTTTGTAGGTGGCCCTTTTGTGGGTTGTTTGTGTCAGCTGGGGTTCGGATATGGTGGGCTGTTTGTACTCCTCTGCATACATGCTCAGTCACAGTCCTTCCATGTTGGCCTATACCTATGGGACATGTATACAGAATGGGGTTGGGGGGGCCAAGACCAGGCCTTGAGGGATGCCACTCATATCCGCTTTGTAGTCTGACATGGATGCGGCATGTCTGACCATGTCAGTTCTGTCCTTGGTTTGCTTTGCAACCCCTCTACTGACATAGGGGTGTATATTTAAGCTGCTGAACATATCCATACTGAACATGTATGGTATTGTCTAGAAGTATGTGCACGGTCCAGCTACACTGTGTGGACCACATAGCCCTCATCAATGACCTTAGTGACTGCTTCAAATGGGTCAGACATGTTTAGGGGCCGGTTCTGCAGTTACAACAGCCACAGCGTGTAGGGTCCAGTATCAGTAGGTACACATTAGCCTTCTGTCTGCAGTACATACTGATCCTTTCCATAGCTGTGCAGAACAAGCTTGTCAGGATCCTGGGGTGGTAGTTTGGAGTATCCATTCAGGCAACACCTTTGTTGTGATGGACCACTGTTGTTGTACACTGCTCTTTGGGTATATATCCTGTGGTAAGGCTGACATTGGCCAGTAGTGTGATTTTGCATTCCATTACTCTTGGGGTCCATGTTGGCCTCAGCACAGGACACCATCACATACCTTTGCTGCTGTGTGTTCTGCTTTGCAGATGATGGCTGTTACCTCAGCATCTGCAATGTCAGGCGACCATCTGCTGGGATAGGTATTTTGCACTCGGGGGGGGGGGGTGTTTGCACTGCACCTGACAGGTTGTATGTTAGCAATATGTGTGTGTGTGTGTTTGGTATGTTGTTTGTAATATCTGTGTGATTCAGAGCATATCTGTGGATGCCCAACATGGTTCCTACCATCAGTTGGGTAAGCCTTGTGATTATCCTTAGTGTCCTGTACGTGTTGTATCTTCATAGGTTCATGGGTTCATAGTAGGCTAGACACACTAGGCCATTAGTAAGCCTAGCTAGAGTGTGTGTGTCTTTCGCCACCCCTTGCTATGTTCAATTATGGCCATTTATGAGGTTCTTCACTGTGCCTCTGTCTGGTCATGACACAGTGGGGAACCCCAGTATACATGTACGGTCATCCATCCACTTGGCAATATTCCTGTTGAGGGGTGTCAGTGAGGGGCTCTGCCTACCATGGATTGGGATCCTGTTTCTGGGTGTGGGGAGCCTATGGGTTATGTATCTGTCCCTCCAGCACATCTTATTTCATTATGTGTTGAGGTTGACATCTGTGTGACTCACAGCTCCAATGGCTTTGATTTCCTTTGGTGTAGCATGTCCATTACTCCTGTGTTGGACATGGCCTGGTACAACAGACATACAATGCCTCTGTGTAGGCAGTGGGTGACTGCAGTCAGCTAGGGTGTCTACAGCCAGGCAGCATATGACATATATTTCACACCCTTTATCCTGTTGGTGGGGTAACTATGAGGTTGTCCGAACCGCTGCAGGTGTCACATATGGTACATCCCATATGAGTCATTGTACTAGATTATGGGTCTGATAAGGGAACAGTACAGTGGCACAGTGACCTCTGTTGATGTTGATGTGAATCCTTTCATGATACGGTGTCCAGTATCAACAGTCTTCATAGCCACATTGGCATTGTGGCTGTCACATGACAGATTAATGTCGACCTGTGTCCCTAGGTCCCTGATGACTCCTTGCATACATAATGGTTTGACATCTATGTGGTACTTTGTGTACCTTGTCTGGTATTTGGTGGGACATCCATACTGTCCAGTGTCTTCGGATGTCTGGGTGGGGTTTTTGTGTGTGAGAGTGTGGTCTGTCGCATGCTACAGACTCTACAGCAGTTTTGACTACAGTTATGTGCACATGGGTGGTGTCCACTGCTTTATGCATTGTCAGTTACCTGGCTATATGGGTGTCTGTGCTGCATATGGATACTCCCCCTCCTTTGATGTCTTGGTGCAGGTGTTGGGGCCATAACACATGGTATGTGGTATAACCTAGTAGTGCTGGTGTGCTATCACTAGGCCTGCAGCAGGCTTCTGTCACTGGACAGGCATCAATGTTCTCCATAATGGGAAGTGCCTCAGAGGCATGCATATTGCAGTTTACACATCTGGCATTGGTCAGCATTACCCTTATGTTTCCTACCACTTATGTTTTCTAGGGTGGTGGGTAGTCTTTTTGGCCTTGCCTACATACGGCTCTATGGAGGCGGCAAAGGCCTTATCCAGTATCCAGACGCACACGGGTAACAGCTGACAGCCACCCCTGTAACAGCAGCATGGCTTGTCATGCTTGACATCTCAAGCAGACACACATTAGACCCTCTTGGACTGACAGCTGTAACTGTGCCAGCTGTTAAACATGAGCATTCTGTGTTTGTACTGTGGCATCATTCTTGGTGAGGGTTGGATGCTGCACACAGCCAGTGTCATCCCACCCTGGGGTACATACTTGGAGGGACCATCCATGTCTCATTAGATGTTGACAAGGGAGGTACATCTCAGGTAATTCACACCAGCATGGACACTGAGTGCATTATATTTCTGCTTGCTTTGGGGTGACCTGCGTACTTGTGTTAAATGGCATTTTGTGGCTACCTACAAGCAGCTTACTCTACCATTTCCCTTGTTCAGTCTGGTGAGTGGGACAGCTGTGTGTCTGCCTATACAGACACCTATTACGACTGTATCAAGCATGTTGTTTTTCCATCGGGCCTGTGACTGTTTGGCACACCAGTTTTGCGTACTATTCATTGCATGTGCTATGTTTGAAGGTTGTGGTGGCTTGTGATCTACTTTGGAGGCGTCTGTTGGTGTGGTGTGTTTGTAATTAAGGCCTCTGGGAATATTTGTCTGTGTTTATGTGTTTGGTTTACAGTTGTGGTAGGTCTATGTGGGACTGGGTTTGTGGTGTATGTGGTTGCCTTCTCCTCCTGACTAGTGTTTACAGTACTGAGTTGTTGGAGCTTGACCTCTGCTTTGGATACATGGATGCATCTATCAC
The DNA here is from genome assembly GCF_019279795.1 of Protopterus annectens. Classification (NCBI taxonomy): domain Eukaryota; kingdom Metazoa; phylum Chordata; order Ceratodontiformes; family Protopteridae; genus Protopterus; species Protopterus annectens. The sequence continues at coordinate 927,548,931 of NC_056735.1, read as the reverse complement.
ATATGTTTGTATTTATTGGGGGGTGTTGTGGTTGTCTGTGTACTTGGTACTGGCATCACATTGCCTCTGTCTTCATAGGTTATACTTGTTGTGGCTGGACTTAGTGGATTGTATGTGTGGACATATGTTGTTGCCATACTACTGGTCAGTGATTACTTCCCTTTTTATGTTTGCTCTATCATGTGGTATCTTCCTCATTCTCTTGCATGGTTTGGTAATGGCTGGAGGCCAGCATGCCAGATGCCTGCGTGTATGGCATTGTGTGTTGTTGTTATTTGTGATTGCATACTCCAAGCATTCCTGGCTGTGTTCATGGAATGCCTGTATAACATGTTCTGTGGTGTGTCCCATATTCTGCACTTGCACAGGGCCTTTTGTGGATTCAACATCGGTTTTGAGGGCTGCAACCTATACTTTACACATGTTTTTCACTGTGGTATTCTGGCCAGGGACTGGGGTCAGGGTGTGTATATCCAGTGTGCTTACTCTATGGTCTGGTCTTACCAGTGAGGGGTACACTTCTCATCTTGCCATCCAGTACACATGTTGCTGATTATCACATCCAGTATGCTTACCCCTCTTGTGGGAGTAGTACATTGTTCCTGGGCATTTTGGTTTATGGAATCTGGGTAATTTTCTCCTACTGTGTTGGTGCTAGTACAATACTACTGGTGTCTGTCTGGGTATTTTTAGTCGAGCAATATAATTTGGTTTGGGGGGCTTGATATATTCATGTATTCTGACATAGGCCAGGTGCTGTTCCTGGTATTAGGACAGTGGTCTGCAGCAGGCTATATACTGCGAGGCAGTTTTAGCCATTGGTATTTGACCATGGTTATTCCATGCTGCTTCTTGTTGTGGTACCAACATGGGGGTGTGGTTATCCTTGCCATTTCTTGCTAGTCACCCTCCTTTTGTAGCTTGTTCCATGTTTTGTGGCTGTACAGCACAGTATGAGGTGTGACCTGGTAGTGTTAGGGTGCTGATGTGAGCCTTGCCCAGTTCTCTATTACAGGACTGTATCTACATTCTCCTTACTGTGTGCATTTACACTGCACACATCTTGCTGTTTATACATCTGTCATGGGGTAGTATTACATCTAGGTTCCTATCCCTTGTAGAACCTATGAGGTTGGGTTTGTGTTTTGAGACTTATCTATTCAGGGCGTGCTGTGGGTACTGACAGCCTTTACCAGTATCCATGGGGCATGGCATGATAGGTGCATGCCACCCCTAGCAGGTGGTGCATCATGTCAAACTCCGCATATCTTCCCAGCCTGTCACACATTGACTCCCCTTTGACTGACTGCATTACTTCAGCCAATTATTGTACTTGATCTTCTTATCTTCATAGTGTGGCATCATGCTTGGTGAGGGTGAGATGTTAGGCAGGGTCTTTCTGTTTGCATATACTAGATGGTGTTACATTGCTTAACACATGGCAATCATGCCTCAGGTGGTGCTGCAGGGCTGCCTCTGTCGGATGCACATACTACACTCCCTGTACATGTTTGAGAGCAGGTTGTGTCATGTTAGGCATCCCTGTTACTATACGAGTGAGTCAGAGACGGGTATCATTCCCAGGTTTCCTACTGAGCCAGTGTATGTGCTATGCGTTGCCTCTTTGCCAAGGCCAGGGCATACTGGGCACGCCTCCTTCTGCCTACTGGGGCAGGCTCAGGTTGTTCCTCCTCCGAGTCACGCTCTGCCTGTGATGGCCTTGGCAATGGTGGGGGGCTGTTTGGCCCGGCCCTATGCTGGTCCTGCTGCAGCTGTTTTCACAAGATCATATTATATAGCATAGCACATACCATGACAATTTGGGTACATGTAGCTGGTGTGTACTGCAAGGCTCCACCAGATGTGTCCAGACACCGGAACCGTGACTTGAGCAGCCCAAACACATGCTCTATCACATTACGTGTTTGTGCATGTGCCTCATTATGGCGTTCCTGTTCAGGTGTGTGTGCGTTTCTGATGGGTGTCATCAGCCATGGCTCCAGTGCATAACCTGCATCCCCCACTAGGTGTCCGTGTGGGATGTCCCCGTTGGCAAATGTCTGGTACAGCTGCGTCAAATGCCAGATGTGGGAATTGTAATAACTCCCAGAGCAGCCAGCACACACATTAATTATTATGCCCTGGGCATCACACACGACCTGGCAGTTGATGGAGGGGAAGCCCTTGCGGTTAATGTAGGCCCTACCTCGCTCACCGGCTGGTGCTTTGATGCATATTTAGTGCAGTCTATAGCACCCAGTACCTCAGGGTACTCCGCTATTTGCTGGAAGAGACGCATATTGCTGGCCAATACCTCACGGGCATTGGGGAAATATACATGATCACCAACATGTGCTGACATGGCATCCAGGAACTGGTGTAGAACCCTAGAGGCTGATGCCTGTGATATCCCCATCATATCGCCAGTTGGTCTCTGGAAGGTACCTGTTGCTAGTATTCTTAGGCCAATACATACCTTGGTTTTCACTGGGATGGGTTCCCCTCTGTTGGTTCTGTGTGTGAGGCGTGGCCTGCACAGCTCAACAATTTGCTGCAGGAGCTCTCTGTCCACTCTATAGCGCTCTACTATCTCCAGCTCATGTAACCCATGGTAGGTGACCCTGGGCCTGTACACTCTTCTCCGTCTCCTCAGTGTGGGTTGTCTGGCACCATCTGCATTGTCACCACCCTCAGCAAGTTGCCTATGTCTCATTATGACAGCTATGGCAGCCCCTAACATTTCTGCTCTGAGTTCAGCTTTTTCAGTTTTCACTTCTATTAGCTTACTCCTGTCTTGCAGTGTCTCTTAATGGAAACATCCTGCACTACTGTTTGCAGAGTTTTAAGTGCTGGGCTGGGCTACTATTCTGCCTGTGTAATTGCCTGCTTCTAATTGTTTTCACCTGCTAGCTTCAGCAGTTATCCCTGCTAGCTTCCTATTAATTCTGTCGCTTCCTTTTTCCTCTCTGTTTCCTCAGGGGGGAGCAACTTGCATACTATCTGAAACACGCTCACAGTGGCTTACACACGCGCACACATGCTTACACAGTTCAGAATCTACTTATTCAAGTTTAAACGCATGTACGCCCGCGCAAACACTGTTACACGTCTGCCAACAGCCTCCAACATACTCAGCCTGCCTTACACGCGCGCACACCCACTCAAACAGTGTTAAACATCTCCCAACACGCTCCCACATGCTCACACTGCCTTACACGCGCGCACACTGTCCTACTCGCGCTTCATGGTGTCCACATGTGTGCATGCGCGGCCAGCAAGAAACTTTGATGTAGGTAACAGTGTACACCTTCCATTTCTTGACTTTCCATGACTTATCTAGTGGCACACCTCTTTCCATGATCTCTGCCTGTCATCTGTCATGTTACACTGACCTCCAATGAACTGCATTTCTTTCTACCATTCCCCCCTGTGATGTCACCTATCTCCTACTCTATTCCTCCTCCTTTTGTATCTCTTACACTCAGACTGTGCTCATTTGGTATGTGACTGTGAGATTCAGTATCCAAACCCTCATTTACATGAGATTGCCTACTAATGCTTAGTTACATGTCTTAGACTCAGCTTCCCCCCTTAGCAACCACTACACGGTGGCCATGTTGGCTTTAGTCTGCTGGTCCCTGCATTGTCATTCCATGTATTGCATGAGACCCACATTTGTGGGTTTATAACCTTCTTTTTTATGGTTTTATACAGCGCAGCCCGTTTGCGCGGGGCTGCGCTGGGTTTAAACATCAGCGATAGCCGAAAAAAAAGAATTATATTTTTAATATTTTTGCATCGGGTTATCTTGCCAATGGCCACATATTTGGCCATTGGCATACTGCCTGAATCATATGCAACCTTTTTTTGGAGCTGACATCGCTCCGTTGTAGATTTTGCAGAAATGTACTCAGTTGTCAACATTTCTGCAGCTAAAACGTCTCCTACATGGACTGGTTTCTGCTTTGTGGATCGCTAATATACCTCATTTGCATACCTTTCGGATGCAAGTGAGGTATTTAGCATGTCCATGCCCAGTCCATGTAAGAGATGTTTTAGCTGGTCTCTTACACGGAGTTTAGGGCTGTTCCTGGATCGCGAGGCTTGCATGGAGTGTTGCACGTCTCTTACACTCCATGCAAGCCTTCATGAATCCTGCCCATTGTGTTTCTGTGATTCTTTTCATATTGGCAAGACTAGTAGAAAGATTTCATTCAGGATACTAGAAAATCTATGTGCAACTTAAAACAAATTTGTGTTATGTCGGGTCTATTAGAACACTGAATGTTCAAAATTTCGAGTGTTCTAATATCGACCCGTTTTCAGTGAATGCTGAAAATATCGAAGAAACAGAAAACCAAATTTTTTCCTAGGGAAAGAATTTGGTTGTCCATTTCTGTTGCTTTGGTATTTTCAGCGTTGTGGTGGAAAGTTACGTGTCGAGTTTAGGTAAGTGTACAATTGTGTGGACGTGAGAGTTAGGGTGGGTTAGGTGAGTTAAGGTTATGGCACGGGTCAGGTAAATATGCGATTGTGTGGAAGTGAGGATTAGGGCAGGGTAGGTGAGTTAGGGTTAGGGCATGAGTGAGGTGACTGTGCGATAGTGACGGACCATAGGGTTAGGGTTTGGGTTAAGGTAAGTGGATAGTTAGTGGTATAGGCATAGTTTAGCGTAGGGTTAGGTGTAGGAGTTTAGGTGTATGGTGTGGATTGCTGTTTGTTTGGTGTGCTTGTATTGTGTGTATGTGTTTTGGAACAGCAAATTTTTTCCCTAGGAAAAAATTTGCTGTTCTGAATGTTCAATGTTTTAAATTTTCAATTCATAGGGTTCGATATTAGAACACTCGACATTTTGAATGTTCAGTGTTTTAATATAGACCCAAGTTGTAAGTAACCATTTCCTATTCAAAGCTATCTCTACCACTGTGCTTTAGCACAAAGACGTGCAGCACCATAGTGAGCTAAAACTGTGGCCATGCCAAACACTAATAATATGCATTGAAGGTAAGGGATATGCTAATTAACAACATGCTATCCTCCAGGAATGCCTGTGGTAAGGAATTCACACAGCAAAGTGATTCAGAGAAAAGATTGGTTGTGCAAAGTAACACAGTCACTAGTGTTAATGAATATGGCCTAAAGTTCGTGTTCACCCATCACCATAGAAGTAAGTGAGAGGGAGTTCAGTTGACTTGTAGTGTTATGAGGTCTGTGCATATGCTGGAAAATGTATGTGTGGGGCTGCATGTGTAATTATATGTGCGACTGTGTATGAGTGTGTATCTGCCTGTGAGGTCACAAAGGGTAGTTAGTTAAGGGATTGTAAGGTGTGTTCTTGTGTGCGAATGGGAAAAGGGATGAGTCTGTCTGTGAGTGTAATCAGTTGGGAGGATTTGTGTGTGCGTGTGTGTGTGTGTGTGTGTGTGTGTGTGTGTGTGTGTGTGTTTATGTGTATGCTTATGCATATGCATGAATAAAGGGGGTGATGTCATATCTCCACACTCTCCTAGACAAACAAAGAAATGCAGCAATATCAGGTTCATAGGTTCATAGGTCTGTACTAAGCTAACTGCCCTTGCGAGCCATTTTAAGTCTAGCCAATTATCCCTTGTGAGAATCAAACCCTGCACCTTGTGTTTGTAAAGCGAACACCTTAACCATTAGGCCACCCTCCCAACCCTCAGGAGGTCAGTGGACACTAGACACCATGTATGCTCTGCTGGCACTTAACAAAAAAAAAAATTATGTGGGTTGAGTGGGAACACTAGAGACAAGGGATCCTCTGTGAATCATGTCTTAAAGGGACTAGGTAGAAAAGAAGGACTACATAGGTCAGGGGTAAAACTAGACATCAGAGATAACCCTTCAGATTTTGCCTTAATGGCACTTCAATAATTAAAAGAATAGTTGCAGTATGAAAGATGTGAGTCACAGGTTAGTTAAACACTAACAATACCTCTTCAGATCATATCATAAAGGTATTTAAGACATTAATAGAATGTTTTGCAGCATGAAAGACTTGGTGGGGGAGAACACTAGACACCAAGCAAACTTTGAAGATCATACCTTAAAGGCACTAAAAAAAAAAAAAAAAAGATTTAAGCCCTGCACTTTCCAATGGAGGATATTAGTCCTCTCTCTGCCACCACTAGGCAGGAAGCTTGAAAATATTACCCAAGCGTTTCTTAAACAAAAAAAAAGATAAAGTAAAAGGTTTCAAATCCTACACCCTCGATACACAGATATGCAGTATTAACCCACTGTGCAAACTAAGCAGTTAGTGTAGACAGGTTTAATTTACATAATAAGAGGTACGTAACTCTGATGCCTGCATAATTCAATGATTTGAACACTCTGTGATTTTTGAGAGAAAGGACACCTATAAGAAGCAATGCAGGAGTGTTTCCATGTAAGGGGAGACATCAGGAGAATTTTTACAGCTTTGCTTGGGCTATCTTAAATAAGCTAATAAAGTAATAATAAGAATTAAACCGTAATGTTTATCGCTGTAAAGATCTTCAAATTTATAAGGGCAGGGATAGAAAATAAATACAAAAAAAAGACACCAGGGATGATAATACTCTACTTTGTTTAAAATGAAGTATTAAACATTAAGTGTCTCTCAGAGGTCCCGCTGTGGTGCAGCGGTAGCATTGTTGCTTCGCAGCAAGAGGTTCTCCTGTTCGATTATTGGCTGGAGTGCCTTCGTGTGGAGTCTGCATGTCCTCCCCACAGTCAAGTGGTGTTCAAAAGACAGCACTCCTTCACTGAAGATTGGGCATCGGGCTGGCAACTCGGCACCATAAAAATCTACTGCCATTCATTAGCAGACCGGAGTTCTGTTGTGGCGACCCCTAACCGGGAAAAGTCAAAAAATTAAACATTAAGTCTCTACTGATTCAAACCTATTAAGTGAGTTTTGATCAGTTTCTTTGAAATGGAGCAGATCCTGGCAAATGTATTTAACTGTGTTTTTTTTGTATTTTATTCTGAGGATGTATTGGGTTAAAGACAACAGCATTAAACCTTACTGTTGTAGTCCACTGTCTGTTTTTCCCATGTGTATTCATTAAATACCTAATTAATTTAAAGTTTTTCAGTTTCACTTAATATTTTTGCCTGTTTTCTTCTCTGTATATAAATGCACATACTTCAAATATGGTTCAGCATTTGTGTGAACATTTTCATTCAATATTACTGGTGTAACAATGTATAAAATGTCTATACACTAGGCTACCATCCATGAAGGCAAAGTAATTTGTATTATTTTAGGGTAACTTTTATGGCCATAACATATACACAGAATACATATATCACATTTTTACATAAATTCATATAATTCAACATTCACCAATCACATCCAACAAAAAGACGCATATAAAACTAGGGTCAGTAAACAGAATCAAGCCTTTCCTGACTATTAACACCAGACAGGCAATAGTCAGAACTCATCTTCTCTCCAGCCGGCTATACTCCTCTCCTGTCTTCATTAACATAAGCAAAACTGATCTAGCTAAACTTGAAACCTGCTATAATAAAACATCTAAATTTGCTAACAGCTCCCCCTATAGGTCTCACCAGTGCACTGCCTTACATCAACTAAACTGGATAGAACTACCCCATTACTTAACTTATACTCAACTCACCCTCACTCACTGATGGGTACACCTACCTTACAAACCCCCTGCTCTTCAACCTTATACTAACACTCATTTAATCCCATCCTACAGAAATCTTTATCACAGGTCTCCAAATCCAACAACAAAGCTGGCAACTCTCTCTACTCTATCTCCAAAATATGGAATACTATTCCTCAGCCCATCATAACTACTGCTGACCCAACTCAATTCAAAAACCTACGAATAATCTTTCTCAGTAACAACTGGCTCTGCTCTTGTACCTCTCCAGGCTGAACCGTTTCCCTCATCTGCCATCTCACTAACTTATTCTTCTACCACTTCATGTCCATCATACGTAGCTTACTTATTTACTTTACCTCTCAAACCCCTTCTCTTCAGTTAAAATCCTCTCTTCTAACTCCCTCACTTACCTACCTTATCTCATCCACTGCCATTCCTCTCTTCTGCTAGTCTTTCTCATCCTCTGCTCTCTTTCTACTCCATCCATACCTTCTCTGTCCTACTCTAATTTCCAATTTATTTTTTTTCTATATCAAAATTTACCCTAGTTACTTATAAATTTTAGAGATATTTGTCTTCCCCCATATGATGAATTTTTATGTATCTGGTGCACTGTCTGAACTATTGACTGTGTATTACCTTATTTGACTTTTATCAGCAACCTGTTTTACTTAGTTATCATTTTCAATCAACATAACTCTATGTAGTTTTAAGATATGTTTCTTTATGATGCGTTTTACATTGTATTCATTGTAATCATTGTATCTCAATATATTCAGAATGTATATAACATCTGTTTTTTTTTCTAATCAATTGTAAATATTTGTAATTTGTCACTGGAGCTTGAAGTCAAAATGTTTTGGGAATGCATTAAAAGGCCTAGCACAAGCCAAAAAGGTCCTACTCTCACAATGCTGCAATTTTAGTTCAGAGACACTTTAGCCATGACAGTATAAGACCTTATTATTAGTGAATTTGCATGTGTCTGAATTGCAATTTCTACAGCAACATGTAGAGCATTGCTGATCTGCACATGGAGATAGTAAACTGCTACTTGTGTAGGTAATGGCATTCCCTCTGGTCAGCCTTCCACACATACACACTCGCACTCGTACACACACACACACACACACACACACACACACACACACACACACACACACACAAACACTGGTCTACTGCCTTATCATTCCCCCCGCCCCACATCTCCATACTGGTTGAAGTGCCATTATGGCACATATCTTGTATGGCCTGGTGGCTAGTATCCTCCCCAATCCTGATCACCTAAGTGCTGTTATAGCACTACCCTGATGGTTAGTGTGATCCCCACCCCCTATCCTCGCACTGATATCAGTGCTGTTATAGTACTTAATTGTAATGTTGCCTCTGGTATCAAGTGAATCCCCTCACCCCCAATCCCAGTAGTGATGTTGGTGTCATAATGCAGCTAATTGCACTGTTTGTCTGTGGTCTAGAGTGTCCCAAAACACCCCATTCCTCATATTGCTTTTGCTGCCATTATGGCACTTAACTATAATGCTTCCCTGGTCTAGTGATTCCCCCATGTCCCAAATCCCTGTAGAGTTGTTGGTCTCATTATGGCCCTTAAGTATACTATTTCCCCTTGTGTCTAGTGGCTCTTCCCACCCCTGATCTCCTGTTATTGAAGTTATGGACTTACATTTAGAGTAATTCCTTGTATCTAGTGTTTTCCCCCACCCACTAATCCCAGTACTGATGCTGGTGCCATTAAAGCACTTAGGTTAAATGTATCCATAGCGTCTATTGTTTCCTATCCATCCCTCAGTCCCTGTACTCATGCTGGTCCCATTAATTCACTTACATTTAAAATAATCCCTGGTGTCTAATGTGTTCCCCACCCAATCTCAGTACTGGTGTCAGTGCCATTAAGACACCAAGAATGAATGCATCCTTGATGGGTAGTGTTTCTCCCCACCACTATCCCTGTAGTGATACAGATGCTATTAAGATACTCCTGTTGAATGTATTGCCATTGTCTAGTGACTCCCCACCCCATGATCTTCATACCATGGTCATGGTAGGCAGTTGTGTAAGGCCTGATGCAGATGACCATGCTGATCTATGCAGACAAGCAATTTCTTGTATTGTTCAGATTGTAGATGCCTTCCTGGAGGCCATTCCAGGGGGGAGGAAAAGAGAGAGAGAGAGAGAGAGATAGAGATAGCACATGGCTAGTTGGAATATGCCTCCCCAGAACTGCCTCAATAGCATTCTGCACAGACATGCAGCCTGTTCTACACATTGCTCCATGTTTTCATGCTAGAGCACAGTGCAGCACCATCTTAGAGTAGTTACTGAATAGTAAAAAGTCACCACAAATTGTACATGGAGATGTACATTTTGCTGCATTTTTACTGAGAAAAAACTAAAATGTACACTTTTTGATTTTAACTGACTGTTTTGCAAATGTTTCATCTATCAATTTCCAAAGGACATTCTTGGTTGAATTTGACTCCAACTTTAAAAACAAAAGCTGTACTGCTTCAAGATGTAATATATGATTAACAAACATTCAGGAAAAGACACGTGCATGGCTGCCTTTTACTGAACACTGCATGGCATAATAGCTTTCAGTGAAAGTAGACAGTGCAGTCTCAAATATGCACATTGATCCATCCCCCCTTTAAATAACCACACCAAACACATAAAGCCATTTGATGACCTTTATTAAACTCTATTATACAATGAACTTATACACACAAAACAACATTAGTCATCTTCCTCAGCAACGATGATCTCAAGGCAATGTCACTACTCACCCTGGACGAATTTACCTCAGGGCAGTGTATCTACTCACCCTGACACCTCCTCCACTGGGGCAGTGTACCTACTCACATAGGTTCATAGGTAGGTACTAGGCTATTGGCCCTAGGGCCTATATAAGCCTAGCCAAAAAATGTACCCTGGCTTTCGCCACCCAAGAAAATTATTTTCCTGTGCCCCTGTTGAGCAGAGCCACAGAAGTGATCCCTGAGGTGAATTTCCCATTTCCCATCCGATCATCAAGATTTTTCTTGGAGTGCTAATGAGGAGCTCTGTTTGACATAGATAGGTAGTCTGTTCCAGAGTATGGGAAGTCTCTGGGACAGGAATCTATCCCTCCAGCATGTTCTGTTTATTGTGGTGACAAGGTTTAGGTCCCTAGAGCGTGTAGCTTGGAGGGATTGGGATTTCTTTAAGTAGAGCATGTCCAACTGCTCTGGGTTTGACATAGCTTTGTATGTTAGGCAGAGATTGCCCCTGAGTAGGCGATATGTGATGGAGTAAAGCTGTAGTTTTTTTGAGATGGTCTGCATAGGGCATCTGTTTGAGGCCAGTAATCCTCTTTGTGAGGTATTTCTGTGGTCTTTCCAGTTGTTGTAGATGTCTTGTGAGGTACATACCAAAAGGGGCATTGTAATCTATAATAGGTCTAATGAGTGATGAGTAGAGGGGAACAATGACCTCTTTTTTTCTGGATGAGAATCCTTTTGTGATGAGATGAGCCATGTAGAAGGATTTCCTGACCACTGTGGTGATGTGATTATCAAAGGAGAGACTACTGTCCGCCTGTGTCCCAAGGTCTCTTATTACATTTTCGGCATTAAGTAGACTACCAGCTATGTGGTAGTTCATGGGTACAGAGTTTTTACCAGAGGGGATGACAATACACTTTTTGGCATTGAGCTTCAGTCCATGGCTTTGACACCAGGTATCTTTCTCAGTGAGGCCCTTTTGTAGTTTGTCCACATCGTTAGGTGTTTCGATTATGGCTCCTAGTTTGCACCCCACATAAAGAGGCAGTGTACCTACTCACCTCACCTCCAGACCAAACCATTAACCAATAACCACCTTCTTTAGAGGGGGGAACAGAAGAGGACAATCCTGTCCCTCTTCTCTACCTCAAATTGCCCACATCTTCCATCCATAGCCTAAAAGGGAGAGTGGGAGGGCCAGCAACTCACTCCAAATGTGCCTGCTTCCTTTAATCCCTAACACTTAATCCTGCCAGAAGTCCCTCCTTCCCCTACCTCACTTCCTTTAACCTCTCCCTTTCTCTTTAATCCTTTCACCACCACAATCCCACTATCCTATCCAACTACAAATCCTCACATTAATTCCTACCTCTATACCCTCCCCACACCCCTTTACCCTTATTTGTGGGACCAGGACAACTTAGTTTGTCCCAAACTACATTTTTCCCATTTGCCCCTTTAAATAACCACACCAAACACATAAAGCCATTTGAAGACCTTTATTAAACTCTAGTATACAATGAACTTATACACACAAAACAGCATTAGTTATCTTCCTCAGCAGCGATGATTTCAGGGCAGCATCACTACTCACTCTGGACGAATTTACCTCAGGGCAGCATACCTACTCACCCTGATACCTCTTCCACTGGGACAGCGTACCTACTCACCCCACATAAAGAGGCAGCATACCTACTCACCTCACCTCCAGACCAAACCATTAACCAATAACCACCTTCTTTAGAGGGGGAACAGAAGAGGACAATGCTGTCCCTCTTCTCCACCACCAGCCTGGTCCCCAGGCTGTTCCCCCTCCTAAACTCTTGCTGCAGTCAAATCCTCTAAAAAGAGCTACAAATGCAAATTAAAAAGATCCAATCCTATGTCGTTAAGGTGTACTCCATCCGTTCGGTACCAAGACTCCTCTCCATCCCCAAAATCTCTATGGTCAATGCTATGCATCCCCAAAATTCTTAACTGCCTAGCCAGCCTTTGATTGACTGACCACCCTAAATGTGATAAACCCAAATTTTCCCCATCATCACTAAGTAAAGCATGCTTCTCTGCCCAGTGAATATACAAATGCCCCAAGATGATAATGCGCTTCCATAAAAGAAAAGAAGAGAATTAATAATCAGACCACAACTTATCTAATATATGACAAAATGCATTTGAAGACCACCTCTCCACTTTCTTAATCAATTCAATGGAACTATCCTCTCTAGCTAAATCTGAAGCCCTACTGATCTTGAGCGAGTGAGCTGCAAACCTTTCTGCCAGAAATCCCATGCAACATAAAACCCTCCTGAATCTACTACTCAACACCACCTTCTTATCCATTGAACAAAACATTAACTGATCCACACTCCCCTTCCACCTCTTCATAAATTCTTTAGCCCACATTACTGGACAAAGGAAAGGATTTCTATATATAGAGGGTGGCCTAATGGTTAAGGTGTTTGCCTTACAAACACAAAGTACAGGGTTTACAAGGTTTGATTCTCACAGGAGATAACAGGCTAGGCTTTAAATGGCTCACAAGGGCAGTTAGCCTAGTACTAATCTATGAACCTATAAATATATATATATATATATATATATATATATATATATATATATATATATATATCAACTCTGAAATCACCATAACTTGGAAAAATGGGAATATTAGAAAGAATGTGAATCTCAGATTAGCATATGTAAGGCCAATTAGTCTCAACATTTTGGGACTTGTTCTAGTGGGACCCAGCTTTTCATATGGTTACTAAAAATCCTACTTTCTTCTGGTGAAATATATAGCACTTTTATTTCTTTTATCAGGAGTATTCTGGACCAGTATTTTCCTCAGCTTATTGAGCAGAAGTGGTAGACAACATCATCAGGGGAAAAAATAGAAAGCAAAATGGCATAGTGTCAATAACCCTCTAAGGTATAAAAGGATGTCTGGTAGTCTACAGTCAGATTTCATTACCAAACTTTCAGAACTTTCAAACAGTAACAACAGTTATTCAACTACAAAGTACAATGTAAACTGTGTTTCTACCTTTAGATATTTTTTTGGCGTTAAACACTGAATTTGACTCCACCACTTTAGCTGCTTCAAAGTATGGAATTTGAACAATGATATGTTACAAATGAAAATGATATCACTTCCTCATGAAATGCAGTTTATAGCTTGCTAGAACAGCAACTCAGCAAAGATGTGTTCAGGAGAATTGCTGCATTCAGTATCACCTGAAGAAGTGAAACGCAACACATCCAATGAAAACCAAGTACAGTGCAAAATGTCAGACACAGAGAGAGAGAGAGACAGACACAGACAGAGAGAGAGACACACACATACAGACAGAGACAGACAGCCAGCCAGCCAGCCAGCCAGGGAGACAGCCAGGGAGAGAGACAGATAGACAGAGACAGACAGAGAGACAGGGATAGACAGAGACAGAGAGACAGAGAGCGATAGAGACACAGACAGAGAGAGAGAGACACACACACACACAGAAATAGAGAGAGACAGAGAGAGAGAGATAGACAGAAAGACAGACAGAGAGACACACAGGCAGACACAGATAGAGAGACAGACAGAGAGACAGAGACAGAAAGAGACAGACAGACAGAGAGAGAGAGAGAGACAGACAGAGAGAGACACACACAGAGACAGACAAACAGAGAGAGAGACAGACAGACAGAGACAGACAGACACAGACAGAGACAGACAGACAGACAGGCAAAGCTAGACAGACAGAGAGATGGACATACAGACACAGAAAGAGAGAGACACACAGAGAGAAAGACACACAGACAGAAAGACAGAGAGAGACACACACAGACAGACAGACAGACACACACACACACAAACACAACAGACACACACACACATACAGACATACACACACCCAGACAACTTACTTGTTTGTCCACTGTGTTGGTTGGTAATTCCCTCTACGCTGAAACAGAAGCCTGAATATCATTTTTAAAACATGTGTATGAAGGCAGGCCAAGTCAAACTGTTAATGCACAGTTATGCATGCAGTGTGATCTGATGCTGAAGTTATTTCTGTCCACAATTGCTCGTGGGGATGACACACAACATAGGCATTCACGCAACGTGGTCATCATTGTGCATTGGCCATATAAGCACCATGTCATACTTGACAGACTGTTGTAATCATGGTCCTGAGAATGCTGTTCAGTATCACCACTGTTGCACAAATGGTGCCGCTTCCTTGGCTCTCCAGGTTGATACCTGGGCTCAAACTGTTAGCTCTGTCTTGCACTATTTTGACCGTGCCCTGCCATGTGAGCTTTTACAATGTGGGAGAGAATAAACAGCCAAAGAAATGCATGAGAAATGTCCAATGCAGAAAAAAGAAATGTGTTCAGCGTCCACAATATTGCATGCACATATACGTCCATATATACGGCAGATTAACTGAAAAATCAAGCATCCTCACTGAATACGCCAGTCACAGTGTTTCAGTTTGGTAATGGGCAACATAAGCTATAACTATATATAACATAAGGCATTTAATGACATTACAAAAAAGAGGAATGTAAGTAGAATCAGCAGTCCAGAAGGCATAGCGTGAGCACATAGAATGCAGTTGCAGAAACATAAGCCAATAATCTTCCAGACAACCCAGAACACACAATGGAATGGTTATGGGAAGGTTAACTGCAACAAAAACCACAACTAAAACATATAAAAATTACAGGCCACAGGTAGAAAACCAATCTAGAGGTAGGCCTATGTGTCCTTTGAACCCATTGTGGTAATAGGCAAATGTAGGTTTAGAATACAGACAATTGTGCAGTGTAACTGAAGTACTGTTAACACACAGTCTGGTTCAATGTGGCAAGACTTATTACTAGGGATTTTGCATTCCAGAAGTACTGTTAGGCAAAAGCAATGGTCCCACAATGTGAACATGCTTGCCATTCCAGTTCCCATGCCCTTGAAAATTACACTTTGCCACTGTTCTGAAACCCACATTCAAAGAAATTGCACTCTTGAAACTGATGGAGAAACGTCAGCCTTGGGCTGATTTCAGAAAGGGCCATGGCATACATGCTTGTATTCAGATTCCCAAACATGATTCCATGCAACTGTAATACTCACAAATCGCAATGCACCTGTATGACACCGTGTTTTAAAATCACTACCTTGACTATTTTTCCCAGTGCACAAAGACACAGTGTGTCACCTTCAGTTTAAATAAATAGATAGAGATATATGTCAGTGATATCTGTTGGGTGGTCCCGACAAACACAACTTTGAATTGTAATTTGTATATTGTCTGTTTTTGTACACAATGTCTGTTATTCATACAATATTTTTATAGTCAGGAAATATGCTTGTGTGCAATGTACTGCATTCCAGAGAAAAGTAAAGCAATATAACAATACAAAAAGAAAGTTTACAAAATTTAGAAATTACATCTAAAAATGGGATGCTTTTTTCTAACATATATCAACATAACATTTCTCACCCACACACTCACCCACTCACGCACCCACACTCACGCACCCACACTCACGCACCCACACTCACGCACCCACACTCACCCACACCCACACCCACACTCATTCACACTGACACACTCACCCACAATCACTAACTCACACTCACTCACCCTCACTCACTCAGCCACACTCACTCACCATCACTCACCCACTCACTCACTCACCCACCCACGCTCACTCACACACCCACACTCACTCACACACCCACACTCACACCTACACTCACCCATACTAACTCACTCACCCTCACTCACCCACATGCACTCAACCACACGCACTCAATCACACACACGCACTCACCCAAACTCACTCAGTCATATGCACTCACCCAAACTCACTCACACTCACTCACCCACCCATACTAACTCACTCACCCACACTCACTCATACTCACACCCACACTCACTCATCCACTCACACCCACACTCACTGACCCTCACCCACTCTCACTAACTCACCCACACTCACTGACTCACTCACCCTCACTCACCCACACTCAGTCATTCATACTCACTCACCCAAACTTCACTCCCTCACTCACCCACACTCACTCACTTTCACTCACACTCATTCACCCACACTGACTCCCTCACTCACCCACACTCACTCATCCAAACTCACTCCCTCACTCACCCACACTCACTCACCCACATTCACACCTACACTCACTCACCCTCACTCACTCACCCTCACACACATGCACTCACCCACACACACTCACTTAGACACACTCACTCACCCACACTCACCCTCACTCACACACCCACACTCACTCACACACCCACACTCACATCCACACTCACATCCACACTCGCTCACTCACACCCACACTCACTCACCCACTTACCCTCACTCATTCACCCTCACTCACACACCCACACTCACTCACACACCCACACTCACTCACACACCCACACTCACTCACTCACCCTCACTCACCCACCCTCACTCACTCACCCACCCACACTCACTCAAACTCACTCTCACCCACCCACACTCACTCACCCACACTCTCACCCACTCACTCACCCACACTCACTCACACACCACACTCACTGACTAACCCACACTCACTGACTAACCCACGCTCACTCACTCATACCCACACTCACTCACCCTCACTCACCCACATGCACTCAACCACACACTCACTCACTCACACATACTCAACAAACTCACTCAGTCACATGCACTCACCCAAACTCACTCACACTCACTCCCTCACCCACCCATACTCACTCACTCACCCACCCACACTCATTCATACTCACACACTCACTCACCCTTACGCACTCACTCACCCTTGTGCACTCACTCACCCACCTCACTCACACTCACACACACACACCCACTCCCTCCCTCACACTCACACCCACTCACCCACACTCACACACACACACACCCTCACTCACTCACACACCCTCACTCACTCACACACCCTCACTCACTCACACACCCTCACTCACTCACACACACACACACTCACACTCACTCACACTCACTCACTCACCACTCACCCCTCACTCACCCACACTCACACCCACACTCACACCCACACACACTCACTCACTCACTCCCTCACACACCCACTCCACTCCACACTCACACACTCACTCCCTCACTCACACTCACACACTCACACACCCACTCACACATTCACACCCACACTCACTCACCACACACTCACCCACCACCCACACTCACTCACACACACACTCACCCACTCACTCACTCACTGTTCACACACACTCACCACTCACCACACTCACCCACACTCACTCACCCTCACTAACCCACCCTCACACCCACACTCACTCACCCAAACTCACACAATCACCCACACTTACTCACCCACACTCACTCACCCACACTCAGACTCAATCACCCACACTCTCTTACTCACACACCCTCACTCAGCCACACTCACTCACTCACCCACTCACCACACTCCCACCCACACTCACTCACCCACACTCACACCCACTCCACCCACTCACACCCACACTCACTCACTCACCCAAACTCACACAATCACCCACACTCACCCACACTCACTCACCCACACTCACCCTCACTCACTCAGACTCAATCACCCACACTCACTCACCCACCCACAATCACTCACTCACCCACACTCACACCCAAAATCACTCACCCACTCACACCCACACTCACTCACTTGCACTCACACCCACACTCACTCACCCATTCACACCCACACTCACCCACTCACTCACCCACCCACACTCACTCACAGTTCACTCACCGACATTCATTCACCCTCATTCACCCACCCACACTCACTCACTCACCCACACTCACCCACACTCACTCACTCACCCACACTCACTCACTCACCCACACTCACTCACTCAATCACTCACCCACACTCACTCACACAGTTCACTTACCCACACTCACTCATTCACAGTGCACTCACCCACACTCACTCAAACTCACCCACCCACACTCACTCACTCGCCCACCCACACTCACTCACTCACCCACACTCACCATTACTCACTCATCCTCACTCACACACTCACCCTCACTCACCCACACTCACTCACCCTCACTCACCTTCATTCACTCAGACTCACCCTCATTCACTCAGACTCACCCACACTCACTCACCTAGAATCACTCACCCATACTCACTCACTCACTCAGCCACACACACTCACTCACACTCTCATTCACTCACTCACTCACCCATACTCACTCACACACACTCACTCACCCTCACTCAGTCAGTCACTCAGTCAGTCACTCAGTCAGTCACTCAGTCAGTCACACCCACACTCACACCACTCCACTCCTGCCCCTTTATGCTTGCAGTCAACACACACACTCACACTTGCCCACTTGCTTGCAGTCAAACACACACACACACACACACATATGCCTTGCTTGCACACACACACACACACACACACACACACACACACACACACACACACACACACACACACCTTGCCAGTCACACACACACACAGACACACACACACACACACACACACACACACACACACACACACACACACACACACACACGTGCTCCTTGCTTGCAGTCACACACACTCACACTTGCCCCCTTGTTTGCAGTCACACACAGACACACACACACACACAAACACACACACGCGCACACATACACACACACTTGCCCCTTGTTTGCAGTCACACACACACATGCACACACACACCAACACACATACTAGCCCCCTTGCTTGCAGTCACACACACACACACACACACACACACACTTGCCTCCTTGCTTGCAGTCACACAAACACACACACACACACTTGCCCCCTTGCTTGCAGTCATACACACACACACACACAAATACACATGCACACACTTGCCTCCTTGCTTGCAGTCACACACACACACACCCTTTCCCCCTTGCTTGCAGTCACACACACACACACACACACACACACACACACACACACACACACACACACACACAGACTTGCCCTCTTGCTTGCAGTCATACACACTTGCCCCCTTGCTTGCAGTCACACACACACACTTGCCCCCTTGCTTGCAGTCACACACATACACACTTGCCCCCTTGCTTGCAGTCACACACATACACACTTGCCCCCTTGCTTGCAGTCACACACATACACACTTGCCCCCTTGCTTGCAGTCACACACACACACTTGCCCCCTTGCTTGCAGACACACACACACACACTTGCCCCCTTGCTTGCAGTCACACACACATACACACTTGCCCCCTTGCTTGCAGTGACACACACAAGCATACACACACACACACACACACACACACACACACACACACACACACACTTGCCCATTGCTTGCAGTCTCTCTCTCTCTAACACACACACACACACACACTTGCCCCCTTGCTTGCAGTATCTCACACACACACACACACACATACAAACTTGCCCCTTGTTTGCAGTCACACACAGACACACACACACACACACAGACTTGCCCCCTTGCTTGCAGTCACACACACACACACACAGATTTGCCCCCTTGCTTGCAGTCAATCACACTGACACCCACACTCACTCATCCACTCACATCCACACTCACTCACCCACATTCACACCTACACTCACTCACCCTCACTCACTCACCCTCACTCACCCACATGCACTCAGCCACACGCACTTACTCACACAAATGCACTCACCCAAACTCACTCACTCACACTCTCACTCACCCACCCATACTCACTCACCCACACTCACTCATACTCACACCCACACCCACTCATCCACTCATACCCACACTCACTTACCCACTCACACCCACACTCACTCACCCACACTCACACACTCACTCAGCCTCACTCATTCACCCTCACTCACCCACCCACACTCACTCACTCACACTCTCACCCACACACACTCACACTCACCCACACACTCACTCACACACCCACACTCACTCACTCACCCACACTCACTCACACCCACACTCACCCTCACTCACTCACATGCACTCAGCCACACGCACTTACTCACTCACACACATGCACTCACCCAAACTCACTCACTCACACACTCACTCACACTCTCTCACTCACCCACCCATACTCACTCACCCACACTCACACTCACTCATCCACTCATACCCACACTCACTCACCCACTCACACCCACACTCACTCACAGTTTACTCACCCACACTCACTCACCCTCACTAACCCACCCTCACACCCACACTTACCCACTCACACCCACACTCACTCTCACTCACTCACCCAAACTCACACAATCACCCACACTCACCCACACACTCAACCTCACTCACTCAGACTCAAGTCACCCACACTCACTTACTCACACACCCTCACCCACACTCACTCACAGTTTACTCACCCACACTCACTCACCCTCACTAACCCACCCTCACACCCACACTTACCCACTCACACCCACACTCACTCTCACTCACTCACCCAAACTCACACAATCACCCACACTCACCCACACACACTCACCCTCACTCACTCAGACTCAGTCACCCACACTCACTTACTCACACACCCTCACTCATTCAGCCACACTCACTCACTCTCACTCACTCACCCACACTCACTCACCCTCACTCAGCCACACTCACTCTCACTCACTCACACTCACTCTCACCCACCCACACTCACTCACCCACCCACACTCACTCACCCACCCACACTCACTCACCCACACTCACTCATCCACTCACACCCACTCACTCACCCTCACTTATTCACCCTCACTCACCCACTCACACTCACTCTCACCCACGCACACTCATACACTCACTCACTCTCACCCTCACTCACCCACCTACACTCACCCACCCACACTCACCCACCCACACTCACCCACCCACACTCACCCACACTCACTCACCCACCCACCACTCACCCACCCTCACTCACCCAAACTCACTAACTCACTCTCACCCACCCACACTCACTCACCCACACTCACCTACACTCACCTCACCCACCCACTCACCCACACTCACACCCACACTCACTCACACACTCTCTCATACCCACACTCACTCACCCACATTTACACCTACACTCACTCACCCTCACTCACCACATGCACTAAACCACACGCACTCACTACACACACACGCACTCACTCAGTCACATGCACTCACCCAAACTCACTCACTGACTCACTCACACTCACTCCCTAACCCACCCATACTCACTCACTCACCCACCCACCCTCACTCACTCATACTCACACCCACACCCACTCATCCACTCACACCCACTAACCCACTCGCACCCACACTCACTCACCCACACTCACTCACCCTCACACACTCACTCACACCCTCACCCACATTCACTCACTCACCCTCCCCCACCCACACTCATTCACACACCCACACTCACTCACACTCACTCGCCCACTCACACCCACACTCACCCTCTCTCACTCACTCACCCACACTCATTCACTCCCACTCACACACCCTCACTCAGACTCAAACTCACTCACACATTCACTCACTCACACACAGTCATCCACACTCACTCACCCACCCACTCACTCACCCACACTCACTCTGCCACACTCCCTCACTCACTCACCCACACTCACTCACTCACAGTTCACTTACCCACACTCACTCACAGTTCACTCACCCACACTAACTCACTCACCCAAACTCACCCACCCACACTCACTCACCCACACTCATGACCACACTCATTCACCCACTCACACCCACATTTACCTTCACTCATTCACTCACTCACTTACCCACACTCACACACTCACCCACACTCACTCACTCACACTCACTCTCATTCACTCAGACTCAATCACCCACACACACACTCACTCACCTAGAATTACTCATCCACACTCACCCACACTCACCCACACTCACCCATTCACACCCACACTCACTCACCCACTCACTCACCCACACTCAATCACTCACTCACTCACCCACACTCAATCACTCACTCAGTCACTCACTCACCCTCACTTGCCCACTCACACCCACACTCACTCACCCACTCGCACTCACTCACCCACTCACTCACCCACTCGCTCACCCCATTATGCCCCCTTGCTTGCAGTCACACACACACTCACACTTGCCCCTTGCTTGCAGTCACACACACAAACACACACACACACATACACACACACTCACAGACACTTGTCCCTTGCTTGCAGTCTCACACACACACATACACACACACACATGCCCCTTGCTTGCACTCACACACACACACACACATTCCCCTTGCTTGTAGTCACAAGCACACACACACACACACACACACACACACACACACACACACACACACACACGTGCTCCTTGCTTGCAGTCACACACATTCACATTTGCCCCTTGCTTGCAGTCACACACACACACACACACACACACACACACACACACACACACTTGCCCCTTGCTTGCAGTCACACACACACACACACACACACACACACACACTTGCCCTTGCTTGCAGTCACACACACACACACACACACACACACACACACACACACACACACACACACACACACACACTAGCCCCCTTGCTTGCAGTCACACACACACACACACACACACACACACACACACACACACACACACACACACACACACAGACTTGCCTCCTTGCTCTCAGTCACACACACACACACACACACACACCATTGCCCCCTTGCTTGCAGTCATACACACACACACACATACACACGCACACACTTGCCTCCTTGCTTACAGTCACACACACACACACCCTTTCCCCCTTGCTTGCAGTCACACACACACACAAACACAATTGCCCCTTGCTTGCAGTCACACACACACACACACACACACACACACACACACACACACACACGCCCCATTGCTTGCAGTCACACACACACACACACACTCCCCCTTGCTTGCAGTCACACACACACACACACACACACACACACACACACACACACACACACACACACTTGCCCCCTTGCTTGCAGTCACACACACACACACACACACACACACACACACACACAGACTTGCCCTCTTGCTTGCAGTCACACACACACTTGCCTCCTTGCTTGCAGTCACACAAACACACATACCCCCTTGCTTGCATTCACACACATACACACTTGCCCCTTGCTTGCATTCACACACATACACACTTGCCCCTTGCTTGCATTCACACACATACACACTTGCCCCTTGCTTGCATTCACACACATACACACTTGCCCCCTTGCTTGCAATCACACACACTTGCCCCCTTGCTTGCAATCACACACACATACACACTTGCCCCCTTGCTTGCAGTCACACACACACACACACTTGCCCATTGCTTGCAGTCTCTCTCTCTCTCTTTCTCTCACACACACACATACACACACACACACACACACACACACACACTTGTCCCTTGCTTGCAGTCACACACACACACACACACACACACACACACACACACACACACACACACACTTACCCCTTGCTTGCTGTTTCACACACACACACTCTTGCCCCCTTGCTTGCAGTCTCACACACACACACACACACACACACAAACACACTTGACCCCTTGCTTGCAGTATCACACACACACACACACACACACAAACACACACTTGCCGCCTTGCTTGCAGTCACACACAGACACACACACAGACACACACAATTGCCCACTTGATTGTAGTCACACACACACTCACAGACTTGCCCTCTTGCTTGCAGTCACACACACTTGTTCCCTTCCTTAGTCACACACACACACACACACACACACACACACACACTTGCCCCCTTGCTTGCAGACACACACACACAAACTTGCCCGTTGCTTGCAGTCTCACACACACACACACACACACACACACACACACACACACACACACACACACACACACTTGCCCATTGCTTTCAGTCACACACACACACACACACACACACACACACACACACACACACACACACTTGTCCCTTGCTTGCAGTCACACACACACTCACCCCCTTGCCCCCTTGCTTGCAGTCACACACACACACTTGCCACCTTGCTTACAGTCACACACACACTCACACACACACTTGCCCCTTTACTTTCAGTCACACGCACATACACATTTGCCCCTTGCTTGCAGTCACACACATACACACACTCACACACACACACACACACACACACACACACACACACACACACACACACACACTTGCCTCCTTGCTTGCAGTCACACAAACACACACACACACACACACACACACACACACACACACACACCATTGCAGTCATACACACACATACACACTTGCCTCCTTGATTACAGTCACACACACACACACACACACACTTGCTTGCAGTCACACACACTTGCCCCTTGCTTGCAGTCACACACACACACACTTGCCCCTTGCTTGCCCCCTTGCTTGCAGTCACACACACACACTTGCCCCTTGCTTGCAGTCACACACACACACTTGCACCCTTGCCTGCAGTCTCTCTCACACACACACACACACACACACACACACACACACACACACACACACACACACACACACACACACTTGCCCCTTGCTTGCAGTCTCACACACACACACACACACACACACACACACTTGCCCCTTGCTTGCAGTCACATACACACACACACACACACTTGCCCCCTGCTTGCAGTCTCACACACACACACGCACACACACACACACTTGCCCCTTGCTTGCAGTCACACACAATTGCCCCTTGCTTGTAGTCACACACACACACACACACACACACACACACACTTGCCCCTTGCTTGCAGTCACACACACACAATTGCCCCTTGCTTGTAGTCACACACACACACACACACACACACACACACACACAATTGCCCCTTGCTTGTAGTCACACACACACACACACACACACACACACACTTGCCCCCTGCTTGCAGTCTCACACAAAGACACACACCACACACACACACACACACACACACACACACTTCCCTTGCTTGCAGTCACACACACACACACACTTGCCCCTTGTTTGCAGTCACACAAACACACACACATTATATATATATATATATATATATATATATATATATATATATATATATATAAATATATATATATATATATACATACATACACACACACACACACACACACACAGTCATATGCACATT
This sequence comes from Protopterus annectens, assembly GCF_019279795.1. NCBI lineage: Eukaryota > Metazoa > Chordata > Ceratodontiformes > Protopteridae > Protopterus > Protopterus annectens. Next base: position 927,523,323 of record NC_056735.1, on the reverse strand, counting down.
GAAACAGCTGTAATCATTCCCTTACATTTAAACACACACACACACACACACACACACACACACACAAGAAACACGAAGCAGTAACAAGGAATAAACAGCAGTTTCAAGAGTAAAACGGAGCAAGCCCAGTAGCATAATGAGTAAAACGGAGCATTACTTTAAAAAAATAAATAAAAAAAATTACACAAAACAGAAATGCGAAGCTGTAGCAAGGAATAAACAGCCCAGCAATAGAAATGAACAGCCGCAAACATTAGAAAACCTACAATAGCAAAGGAAGTAGCAGCAGCATAGAACAGCGAAGCACGAGGCACCAACAAACTACAGAAAACACAAAATATAGCACAAGATATAGCATAGATATTTAAAAAAATACCAGTAACCAACAAAAATACTCGGTAGTAATACTCTTATTTTGGGCTGCAGCATGGGAGGAAGGAAACCTGAAGGCATCATGCACACAAACACAGGCCGACTCGAAAACTCAGAAGATGCCAGCATTACACACAAAACCTAACCGAGCAGCAGTAATAATTAATAAGCACACAAATATCACCCAGCAGCAAAACATAAAGAAGTAGGCTAAGCTAAAAACTAGGCAGCGCTATTCAAAAGTGAAGCATGTGACACCCTTACAAACAGAAAACATTAACTCTACCAATGTGCACTTTAAAACTCTGGAGGACAAAATATCAGGGCTAGGAAGGCATAGAAACAGGGACAAATTACATTTTGGATACTCTAGTAAGACTTACCTTTCCTATGAAATAGCAAAATGCTGGAGAAGATGCAGGCAATACAAACTTTTCTGAAGTCCTTCATATGAACGGAGTCGACAGGGTTCACTTACACAGAAAAGGAGTTCCACACAGCACCTAGTCCATTTCATTAGGTTAACAGTGGGCTGGACAAGGCAGCGATAACATCACAATGTGGGAGGATCACAGCAGATTCTGTACACTATGCAAATAAGGCAGTATTTACTTCACTTTGGGGGAGGAAATGTCCGTGGATTTACAACAAGAGTTATGGCAGATGTGACATCATTATTTAAAATCCGGCTAGACAGTTTTCAACTTGGTTTTAAAAATGAAAGTAAAATAGTACAGAAAGGTAGGAAGCCTAAGCTGTAAAACAGTTTAGTGGATTAATTTTTAAAGCTGCGGTTATGTTTTTTTGAGGCTGCATCATATAACAGAGACTTAGGGAGACAGTAGGTAGAGCTATTTGATTTGATATCCCATTGTTTTCCTTTAAGGTAAAATCTTATGAATTGCTGCATTTGTACCAATGTGCATAGGTTTATATATCAGCCCTCTTCAAGATTTCAGATCAAAACTTCAGGTAGTAAATACTGGGTATTTCACAACAAAACATGAGACAAACTTTGGTTCCCCTTTTAAGGATGTTTGCATAGCTGAGTCCAGAATTTGACCCAATCACTGCAGCTTCTTCAAACTGTGATATTTGAGTCATGACAAATTACAAATTTAAATAATATAATTTTCTTTTGAAAGGTATAGTCCTTTTATGTTTGAAGTAATAATAACTTAACAAAAATGCCAAGACTATATTATGTATTCAGAACAAAAGTCCTAAAAAACACTTCAATGGAAACTCAGGATAATGCAAAATGCATAGCAAAAACAGTGATTGTAATAGTGGAAAGCCTATGAAACCCTAAACATTGCAGGTATGAACAGGTCTAAGTACTAACATCAATTACTTAGCTATACAATGCAACTAAGACTCTCCTGCTATGTCTTTAAGGTTTTTAATTCAGTTCAGTTATGAAGTTGATGTTACTTTTTTAGCTACTTAATACTATGACATTTGAGCCACATGTTACAAAAGAGAAAAGATCTTTTTTTCTTGTAAAATATAAGATTTTTACTTTTGGTGCAATGATAACTTGGAAAAGGTGCATTCCAGATAAGTGCTGTTTTTTTCACATTCTGAGAAGGAGTGATATTAAACATCCTCAATGGAAACCAAATATAAAATAAAATGTTAGACTGGGCTCATGTTAGGCCTATAAACCCTGTGTTTGATACCTATTTGTACAAGTTCTTGTGCCAGTCCATGTTTGAGATTTTATTACAAAACCTGTATGTAGCATCAAGTGTTTGTCTACAAAATGCTATTAAGGGTCCTACACTAACCATAAGGATTTTAACATAGCATAATGATGAGTACTGCTCTACCAGTTTAGTTGTTGCTAGCCATGATAACTTGGCTTTGACACTTTACAAATGGAAAAGAAAATCCTATTACTAGGGAAGTATGTAGGATTTATACTTCTTATGTAACAACTGCTTAGTAAACGTTGGTTCAAAACCCTTTGCTTGTTCTACATACTGATCAGAATTCATATGTAGCACCCTCCATGGAAACTAAGTATAATAAAATAAATCAGGCTATGACCATGAAGGCCTAGGACTGTCAGCATTTATTGTAGATGTATGAAAGACCATATGCCAGTACTTCTTCAAGATTTCATTTCAGTACTTTCAAGCACTAACAACAAGGTCACCAGTTACAAAATGTACTTGATAATGATATTCTCTTCTTAGGGGTTTCAGTGCATCTCAGTATTGAATTTGACCAAATTAATTTAGCTGCTATTTCAACAATAAAATGATGCAAATTAAAGTGAAGTTTCTATGTGTGTGTGTGTGTGTGTGTGTGTGTGTGTGTGTGTGTGTGTGTGTGTGTGTGTATGTTTCACTCCTGATTTAATCACAACTTAGTGCTCATATATTCTGCACATTAAAATCAGAAGTCATATATCCTCTCAATGGAAGTGAGCCACAGTTCAGACTATGACACCAAAGATATTCAGAAACATATATATAATTTCTAGATGGTAGTTTGAAAACTTGTGAAGAAAACATTCTCTACTGCCATTCTATACTCAGTAATTTTACTGTATTTCATTTCTGATTGTAGAACAGAAAATTTCCTTTGTGACTGTATGTTCATTAAGCCTCACCCTGTAAACAATAACAGAAAATCATTACGTATTTGGTAGAATGTATATAACTATTACCTTTAATGTAATTAAAATGTGGTACACATAAATTTTTAAAATTAGTTTCTCCCTCCCTCAGAATCAAAGGATATATAATCTCCCAGTGTTAACTGGGTATAATATCAGACTTGTTGTTGTTGTGTCTTTCGGCTTTTCCCGGTTAGGGGTCGCCACAGCAGAACTCCGGTCCACTAATGATTGGTAGTTGATTTTTACATACTGAGTTACCAGCCCTGACGCACAACCTTCAACGAAGGTACGCACATTCACGCATGTCTCCACACAGAAGATGCTCTAGCTGAAAATGGAACCGGACAGCATCTTACTGTGAGGCAACAATGCTACCACAGCACCTCCACCTCAGTGGGTATAATATCAGACTATGAAACCATAATCTGATGCACTGTTTTTGCTACTTTTATATGATACCAAATACCAGATTTCTCTTTTTATAGTTCTGAATGTGTGGTTTAGGGTATAATAATAATATTCACAGTAACAAATAGCACTCAAAGCTGTCAGTCTTCCCTCAAGGCCTTCACAGACTGTTAATCCTGGTTAATACAACAGCACATTCCTTTCAAAATATATGCAGTAGCAGAAATTTGATGTTTTATTTCTGATGTAATAACATAGTGCCTATATCTTGTGGACATTAGTTTTACCATCCCTGGTGGTCTGCAATAATATGTTCCCACAGTGCATAAATGCTATAATGCTAGACTATGAAAGCAAAGTCCTTTGAATCAATGAATTTTGTAACTGTACATGAGGCTGTACTTCAACTCCCCTAATGACAGTTTGCAATAATAGCTTCAAGGGAATATAATATGATATTTGGTTACAAATGAACCTAAAGACTGCCTTTCAACCAAAACATTTTCACCACACTCTTTCCTTATTTGTATGACTCCAAATTGCCTTTAGGGACTTGTAACTAGTTTTTACTTTCACACATAGCATGTATCCTCAGCCCTTTCCTCCAAACAGATATTGCATTTGTACATGCCTGATGACTGATTGTGAAGAAAAGGAAAGAAACAATTATTTCAAACTGTTGGTGATGTACACATGCACTGTCCCCCAACAATCCATATCAATGATCATTCAACAGTGACCATCTAACTGCCCATTGCTTTCAGAAATGGAGCCCACCACACCACCATCAAATGATGACTCATTTTGCTGAACATCTCTGAAGTGAAACAACCAACAGACAGAAAGAAATAATGGCCACATAATTGCAATTCATCATTCTACTGTCAAGAACAATTTCCCATACCATGATCACCTTAATCAGTAAAAAAAAAAAAAAAAATGAAATGAAATGATCATTATATTTCCCATAAATGTATTTGGTGCCTTACCTCTCAGTTCAAATTCCTACTTAAAAAAAAGTGAGTCAGCGTTTCTGAAATGGAACTCAACCAAACAGAAAGCAGCAAAAGAAGAAAGCCCGAAAAAATGCATCTCATCAAACTTTAATATAAAATTGTTAAAAAATGCAATATACTTGCACAAGCTTTTGAGTTTGAATCTTTCACAAATGCCAAAAACTGCATATGACAGGCTCAGAAAATCACAGTGCAGCCTCAGTGAAGTGGGCAATACAGTACATTGAAAGCCTTAATGTCATATGTTAAATTTTATTTTCTGACTTTTTTTTCATAATTGCTTAATACTTGTCGACATATTCAGCCCTGATTCAAAATCTTCATGTAAATATGTAATCCACTTATATTTTACTGTCTCTGTTTCTAACACAATATCTTCTTTTCTAATACCCTAATCCAGATTTTGAATAACTCTATACACAGATGTGTACCTATCATTTGGGTTGAGGACATGTGTATCCAATGCATAAGTTCAAATACCTCTGCATATTTCAACAATGTTCAGAAATTATTTCTGTAAATTCCTATTTGTCCTACCCACAGAAAACACTATACATTCTGTGTATGTGCCTAATAAACAATATTATATGTAATGCATTTTGCATGGTAAGCAAATATGTATACATCCTGTTAGTTTATGGGTGCTAGAAATGTATGTTTGGAGTTATCATTTTACAGAACCGGCAGTTATAAAGTGTGTTTCTTACTAAACTATACTAGTTTAGTGATGGCAAAATCATAATAACATTTTTGTTTTGCTTCAAAGTATTTCCTCACATGCAAACAAACTTTGGGCTATCACTAAGAAATGTATGCATTCCTGCTGAAGGTGCTCACACTGGCCAATTTGTCTTAATAATATTTTTAATTTGCTCAGAGCTCCTGTTATATATCATTATATGTCTAACTCCAGTACCAGTACTTATTACAATAGACTGCCCATCTATGTCTAAAGAGTCATTGAAAAAAAGGGTTTAGTGCCTCAGGTTTTATCACACATAAAATGTTCTTTATTTATACAGAACGTTTTTTCACCATATAATCTCATTTAAAAAATCTGAAGACATTAATTCTATCTTTTTCAGAAAGTCATTGCCTTGAGCAGCTAATGTACAGATCCTAAGGAACTATTACAGTACAGTAGCTTGAAACACCCTTTGGATACTTCAGATTCCCACTTGCTTTAATAAGAAAGCATGGGGTAGATATTTCAGTACAGCATTTACTGTACTACTAAAATAATTACCCAGCAACCGTCCTGAAATCAGGATTTTTTTTTTTAATTTAATGTTATAGTCCTACTGATTTTAACATAAAATATGTTAAAGCTGAGGTTCTGCTGAGACAACTTAAGAAGAATATTTAATGGGTTATATAAAATTTATATACAAGCATGACTTATTATATGAATTACAGAAGAGTCAAACTGTAGTGCATGGATGGAAAATGTTGCATGAGAAACCTGGAAAGAAAACAAACTTACTGTATTGCTCTTCCTGTGTCATACAACCTTAATAAGTTGCTTTGCCCATGTAGTCAGCACTGCACAAAAGCACTGCAATCTAACTACACATATACTAGAACCCCACACCAGTGTTTGAACTGAAAATGCCATCAGAATAAATGCAAGTATATAGAATAAGCACCTTTTCTTCACATATAAATAAAAATAAGCACTTTTATACATAATGCCAATAAAATGAATAAAAAAAGGAAATTAATAAGCAAAATGAAAACAGACGCCATAACAGGAAAATACATCTCTGAATCATTTATTAATTTCTCCTTGAAAATAAATAAATAACATTGAGAAAATTACAAAATGGCTAACGAAGTAGCTGGAAGCACAAACCCCACTAGGCAGATACTCCTCAAATAATAAATCAAAGTCCAAAGATGAAGAAGCGTAAATTTATTGTGTAAAAAACATAAACACTTTCGTCCTTTATAGTAAGAACTTCATCAGATAAAAAGAGAAAGCATTTAATTCACTTTTAAACACTCATAGTAAAATGTCATTAACATTGCACATATGAAGACACACCCCCTAAAAGAGACTGACATACATAACAAGTTTAATTTCACAATACATTTACGCTTCTTCATCTTTGGACTTAGACTTATTATTTGAGGAGTATCTGCCTAGTGGGGTTTGTGCTTCCAGCTACTTCGTTAGCCTTTTTCTAATTTTGGAGTTTGGGTTTATTTGTCCTTTTAACTTTGGGAAAATCCATGTACTATAACCAATAAAAGTTGGTGTTATAATTAGCAGTGAGTTAGAATTCAGGAGTTGTGTATGAATAATTATGACGTATCAAGCTTTGCATTTGAGGTTATGATTATTCATGCACATAACACCCAACATATATATATTTGTTTTGGTTAATGTTATAGTAAATTAATGTTGCTGAAATGAAGCTAATGATGGTGTGGATGCTGTGGATGGCGAGGATTGCCATGGTTGCAGTGAGGGGTCAAGTATGGTTTATGCAGATGTGGTGCCTTTGGATGGCTTGGCATCTGTTGTTGCTGTTGTGTATGTGTATTTTGTTTATGCGTTTATGTTTGCACATGAGCTTAGTGAAACACAGTTTCACTCAGCTGTGCACTGTTGCTGTATGGTCTGAATAACAATAAAGTTTACTTTGACTTTGACTAGTATCTATTATTATTTCTTATCTATATCTATTTCTCTATATAAACATCTATATACATAGATATACATATATGGGTCTATTATGAGTAGACCAGCATTTATGCCTTTTCATCCAGTATTGAACATCACAATGTTGAAAGATTTCTTTAATGAATATGAATGTAATGTCAACATTCATTATTTTTTTTTATTACTGTGCTTCACATGTACTATGTAATCCTTTCATTTATAAGTGGCAATTCTTTCTTTCACGTACGATACGGATAAAAATTCGTCCAAACCCAATGAATAATGTAAATTTCCCTCCTGAAATACATCAGTATTGTATGTACACTCTGTACAGCAAAGCAAAAGGCATACAATAGGTTGTTATCCATGTAACAGAGGTAATCCAGAAAGCGTGAGTCAGGTCTGGTATCCCACCTGTGATCCACATAGAGAAATGACTAACAAGAAACAGAGTACAAAAGATTAGTCCCAATAAAATAATTTTAGCTAGTAGATCTAGAAGACTCTTTCTATGATGTCCTAACTGCTGGAGGAATAAAGATGTCTTGTTGAAGTTTCAAGTAGTTTATTCAGCTAAGTAGTTAGATGGATGAGTGTTCTTGTTCTAGTTTAATGCTTACTTGTGCATGTAGGACAAGTGCAAATCTATGATAATATCTTCTTCAGTGATATATCTCCATCAGCACGCATAGACTCCGATTTGTTATACATACTCCATGTTTCACAGAATGTTGTCTAACAAATGTAACACTGTATAATTAACGAAGAATGTCTCAGGATCTGCATGTCAGTATTTAACACAATTCATAGAGAAAGACTTCTTAAAATAACCAGTGATGTGAAACTGACTGTACAAACCGAACAGGGGAAAAAATCTGTGGCAGTTTTTAAAATACTTTCTTTTTATCAACTAGATGATGGCATTTGAGTGATGAGGGCATGCTAGACAGTAGTCTACTTCTGACATCTTTTAAGTAGTTTTGTTCTAACTGAATGGCATGTACATCTTAAATGAAAAGGGTTTTCCAGCCTAGATGTCATCCTAAATGATGGTGCTATGCTTCCATGGCATTTTGACTTAAAGAAAATCCCTGTATATGCGTAGCCTACTGTTTCCATAATAACATATCAACAAATGGTGGAACTCCAACCACGGATGTTTTTCATGTGCCATAACATTTAAGATATCCACATGAACATATGACACATAGTTGTATACTCATATAATCAACATTAATAAGATTGCCAAAAACTGTTTGATATTAAAAAAAGTCTTATTTGCAGGGACAAACACCACCCTCCCCAAGCACTCCCTCCTGCTAATTTATATATACCTACTACATGACTTCTGTACCATGGGGAAAGGACTAATTCCCACAATCCCAGCCATTCTTGGTCTTGCACTAAAATAAAGCTGAAAATGTCCAGTCAGTTGATTTCCTGTCAGCTGGGATAGCTTTTATTGGTGTGATGATCACACCATTCAACCACCTCATTGAAACCCATCCACATATATAGTTCTGTTTAAAAAAATATGCACAGTTGTTGAGCAAAATAGGGAATATTTGATTCACTCTTATCACAGCTGGGTTCTACATCTTCAAGATTTATGAATGCCAGTGCAGTAATCTCTTTCAGAAGCATGGAGAATCTTGTACCATTTCAAAAGTGAGAAGCCAAATGCAATTTTTGAACCTGTTATCAAATGATCTGGCACAAACAAAACTAGTATCTTTTAGAAGAGTCTGAAGGTATATCTCTTCCTATCCTGTTCAATGAACCCTTTTGGAAATCTGACAGTGCCACTGTAGGAGATAGAGAGGTGTCATTTTCATCAAACACATAGTGCAAAATACTCCAGAATGTGTCAGTCTGTTTAAGATGGGCATACACAACAAATTAAATGCATTATTTTACTCTCATCATCTGTGCCTACACTACCATACGCAGTACAGACCTGAATGCACTCAGATGTACTAATGGGTTAAGTACCATTTACTAGTATATAGTAAGCCTGACAAAGTGTTTGCTAATAAACTGTAGCGGTAATATTTACAATATCTGCCATATTATTGTCTGTACATCTGTGCTTTATTATAAAAGAACCATTTTTATTGGTAACATGTCAGTAATCAGAATCTTAACCTCTTGTAAATCATGTTTGCAAATTTCTTAATGACTTGCCTCAGTAACTGACTGCTTTAATTTGTTAGTATTTGGCAAGTGTGCTGCTAATGCTGAAGAGGTACTAGCCATGGCTTCAGATATAATTGTACAGGTACCTTCTGTACTCATAACAGCTCTTCAGTCATCATAAACCACCCCCTTTTTTCCTGTTTTCTACATAGGGTCAGGTTGCCATGTCACTTGTCACTATCTCTGTCTATTCAGTGCCACTCTCCAACCTTCTTTGACACTCATATGTAACTGTCACAGGTCTTCTCTCACACAATCCATCCACCTCTTTGCTGGATGCCCTCGTTTCCTTTTGCCTTCTTCCTGTCTATCCCAAATCTTCTTCACCAGATTGTCCTCTGCTTTCTTGCACATGTTTCCAAACACTGTAATCTGTTCTCTATGACCTTTTCTGTAATTGAAGCTACTTTGGCTTCTGCTCTTATATCTTCATTTCTTTGTCTGTCCCACAGGGTATATCCTACCACCCATCTCAGGCATTTCATCTGCATCACCTCTACCTTCCTCAACTGCTCTGCATTTACTGCCCAGGTTTCAGTACCATACAGTAGTACTGGTCACATCACTGTTTTGTACTCCTTAATTTTCAACTTCTTTGGCATTCTTCTGTCATACACTACCCCTGACACTCTCTGCCAGTTGACTGCAGCTCCTCTGATTGATTTGACCTCTTCATACAGACTTCCCTTCTTCTCAAACAACCCTCCCAGATAGCTGAAGCTGTTAACCTGTTCCACCGTTTTCCCTTCTATCACAATTTTCTGCTTCTCCTGATTTCATCCATTTGCTGCCATTACAACTGTGTTATCTGTACCCAGTTTCATCTCATGTGCCTTCAGTTTGCATTGCATTCCCCTACCCTTTGCTTAATTTTTTGGGCAGAGTCTGCCTGTAAAGCCACGTTGTCTGCATATAACAGCTTTGTTAATCTGTCCCATCTGACCAATTTGCTAATGTAGTCCATCACCAGTATGAAGACCAGAACCCTGATGCACACCCACTCCCACTGGGAACCCTTCTGTAAGACTGAATGCTGTCTGTTCTTGAGTCAATGGGTCCTTGTACATAGCTTTCTCTAGTTCTACCAATATTTCTGGGACTCTGAACTACCACAGGACTGCCCAAATCAACTTTCTTGGGAACTTGTCATATGCTTTCTTCAGGTCTAGGAATGCCCATTTGGACTCTTTCTTCATTTATAACTTCTTTTCAAATATCTGTCTCACTGTAACTATCAGGTGAGTTGTACTACATCCTGTTATGAATCCAAACTGCTCATTTCCCCTCTTACTTTCTACTACTCTGTATATTTGTTTATCAATCACCCTTTCCAGAACTTTCATGCAGTGTGATAGGAGTTGGATACTTCTCTCCTGCCCAAAATTGTGACTGTCCCCTTTGTTCTTGAACACTGGCACTAGTATACTTATTCTCCAATCATCTGGTATACATATTTCTCTCCATACTACTCTGAGTAACCTTAGGAACCACTTTTCTCCCATCTCACCCAACATCTTGCTCATATCTGGTGTGACCTCTGTGATGAAAGGAGATACAGCCAGCCCAGCTATCTGAAATTTTGTAAATAATTATATGTTATTTGTGAATATCAACATGATGTATACAAGATGCTTGTGTTACAAATGTATTTGAACTGTATATCATGTGTATATCAAACTGCTTGAAGGTATTTGCAAAGTGATATTTGAAATATAACCACAGCATGCCCTACTGGAATACAACAGAAATGTACATGCACTATTCTAACTGTTTAAATGTATATATTTTAACAGTGGAAACTGGAACTCAGGCAGTTAACTTCACTCTGGTAAATTTAAAAAAAAATAGTTGAAATTGAGTTCCTTTATAGGTGTGGCTGGAGACACAGAATCTGTGCTGAGAGGCTTTCTGTATTGTCTTGGAAGTGTTTTATTATTTTATGACTTCCAGCATTTGTCAAAGATCCGAGGAAAAGCACTTGTCTATTATTACAGGAAGATGCTAAATGCTTCCAGCTGCCATCAATGGTTGTTTTGAGCCTTGGGACTGGAAGTCAGATGACAAGAAATGATGTCATTCTGCAAGCTAATCCAGCAGTAATATTTGAGATATTAATTTGAGAACTCTCTGAGATATAGACAACATTCTGTATTCTGTCTTGGACCTGACAACAACAATAAGAACCACTCACAACATCTGCCTTGCTCTTCTGTAAGTAAGTTTCTAGGGCATAGTAACTCTCTTAGATATAGTCAAGAATATAGCAAAGCTTAGCTTAGATATTTTTTTGAGTCTGTCCAGCAATGTTGTTTAAATATTTCCTGTGATCTTCAACTTTGATGTCACTGTAAATATATATTTAGTATTGTATTGTCGTTTTAATATTTATTACTAAATATATTTAAATCTTGTATTGTGGCCTACCTGTCTAGAGACATTTAAGTTCTGAGACTACTTGCATATTTATTTGGTGGCACTGTGTGGGCTGCTGCTAATAGCCTTGCTCTTGGTCAAACTACGCTTTGTATTAATAGTAACATTATACAGTAAGATTGGACACTCTTTGTTAAGGGCCTTAAAGTAGCTGATAAGGAGCTGGCTAGTGGCAGTGATAACTCCCTTATAGTCTGGGCAAAAATATGGCATATCTAGTAAACCTGTGCCAGCCTTTCCCAGGTGTGTGTGTGTGTGTGTGTGTGTGTGTGTGTGTGTGTGTGTGTGTGTGTGTGTGTGTGTGTGTGTGTGTGTGTATAAATGAAACCTCAAAGGGTGTGTGTGTCAGCTACATGAGCAGGGACATGAAACACTGATTCAACAGAGAGGGTGATGGAGGCCTTGGTTTGGTCACTCAGCTCAGTGACTTTGCTGCAGTGCCCTTTCATCTTGTCTCCTGGATACATAGGATGTACAGCTTCCTCCTCATCATCATCATGTCATCTCCTTCCAGACGCTATCTTGTCAGTGACCCTACACTGAGTGTAGCTATTCTTAGTTCATGTTTGGTAGGTTGGCTGGTTTTACGCCCACTTTTTGCTCAACAGAGCTATCCAAGGTAACCCAAACTGGGCACCAGCCATCCAGTAGCTTATTGACTGCTGGGTTTTATGGCAGACACACATTGGCCAATAGGGGTATATATACCCCTCCCACTGTTATCATGGGTCCCTGGTGTGAGTTAGAGTAGGCCAGGTCCTCAACTCATTTATCACCGGCAAATACTCATGCCCATATTTTGATGGCATCCGTCAGCATAACTCCATGACTAGATCACCTAGAGACATATTTTTACACCATAAATTAGCTAGCCCTGCCATGGTGTGTGGAGTGTGATCCATGTTCTCCTATCTTGAGGATAACCCTCCCACTGTTAGCATGGGTCCCTGATGTGTGTCAGAGTAGGCCAGGCTCAACTCATTTATCACTGGCAAATACCTATGCCCATTTTTTTAATGATATTATTCAACACAACACCACAACCAGATCATCTACAGATATATTTTTACACCACAAAACAGCTAGCCGTACCATAGTGTGATCCGTGGTCCCCTATCTTGAGGATACTGTGCACCACAGTAGATGTGTAAAGCAGTTGGTGTGTACAACTCTTTCCCCTATAGGGCACAATATAGAGTCTGTGCTGCTGACTAGGTGAGTTTGAAATAGAATCACAGCATATTTTTCAGAGGTGAGAAAAAATCAGCAGAGGGAGAACATGCAAACTCCAAATAGGTATTGGTCAGTGGTCAAGATCAAACTTTGCACCTTGTACATGGAACGTGAAAACCTTAACCATTATACCAGCTGTTCAGACTATGTATTCATAACAGCTGTTTTACTAATTTTACCTTTAGCGACACATGGAATCTGAGCCGTGATGATGCCATGTAGATTTAATGAGTTGCTCACCTTTAAACACCTACAGTCCTATTCCTCTACATTTCTCTGTAAGTTTCCAGGTACAAAATCAATACTTTTTCATTTATTTCTTCTTCTTTTTTTAAGGGTTCAAATACCCATCTACATTTAACAGAAGTATCCTCTTTTGAAATGCTGCAGTATTGCAAATGATACCTAGTGCACCAGGAGCCAAAGTACTATGCTCACTATCCATTTTTAAAACATTTTCCCATGCAAGATCATGCTATATTTTAATGTATGCAATGATTACTTCATTTCCTGTACCTATGTAACATTGGCTTTTTGTGCAATTAGTTACAGCAAGTTAACACACTGCCATGGGATGTAAAACAATGGGAAAAGATAACAATAATAACATGTTCAACTCAGGAAAAACACTTGTGTATGAACCCCAACATAAAAATATGCAAACATATTTGTTTTTTGAATAGAAAATGCCTGGCATACTATGTGTCCAGCTATACTCTTAACACTGATATGATAATATTTCAGCTCACATTTTCATTATTAGAATTCTGCAAATACAATATACTCTACACATACAGATTAAATCACTACATCTAATCTAACATAAGTCAACATTATACTACCGATTTTGTTATACAGAATTGCATAACATATTCAGTATAACAACAACCAGCATTTTGATGTTCAATATTGTCTGTTTAGAACTTTTTGAATAAGTAAACTTACATTTTGATGTATCGAATGTCAACCTAACTATAGTAGACCTATCTATCTATATGTACTTAAATTAGTCAAACATTACTTACATCAACACGCATAATGTTGAATTAAATTCATCAACATTATGCATGTCAGCATGCTATTATGCATTTGCCAAAAAATAATCTTGGCGCATGCAAAACTTAGAGCATAACTCCCAGGAAAAGGGTATATTCCCCAACCTTGGGATTGTTGATCTCACATGTCTGCTAAATAAATTTTGTCAATTAAACATCTGTTGACCAAAGTATTGTTCATCAAACTTAGAAGGACTCATATATACATGTATATATATATATATATATATATATATATATATATATATATATAAAGAGAGAGAGATAATAGAAAGAGAAAGAGAGAAACAGAAACAGAAACACTCATGTAGATGTAGATACAGATGTAGATGTAGATGTAGATACAGATGTAGCTACAGATGTAGATGTAGATATAGATATAGACATAGATATATTTCCAGAGATTGAAATCAACAGTACTGATGACAATGATTAAAACAAACCTTTGTCACTTGAAATCAAATGGAAATATTTAATATGTAACAATGGTATTATGATTTTTGTCTTCTGACTTATACATTTCTGTTTTCTTTAGGATGATGCTGATGTAGAGTGGAAATTTGCAAGAGCAAAACTGTGGTTTTCCTATTTTGAAAAAGGCAGAACTCTTCCAGTGCCTTTCAATATAGTTCCAAGTCCAAAGTCATTTGGGTCTCTTCTTCTCAGAATGAAAATTTCAATTTCTAAGGTGCTACAGCATCAGAAAAAAGAATCTGAGGGAGATGCTGAGATGAACAAGGTAATTGCATACCAATAGTAAGTTCCATTAGGAACTATATGATTTATCTATGTAACATGCATATATAATACATAGATATTAGTCCCAGTCCCCTTCAATAAACACATCACACTGAATGACATTTGACGACCTTTATTAAACTTCCATAACTTTGATTACCAATTTTATTTACAACTGGACATAGTATAGCTGAGTCTAAACACAGCATAAACATCATTGTAATGTTAATCAGGACAGCGTACCTGCTCATCCTGCCAGGTAAGCAGCGTCCATACCTTTGCTTGCTTACTTTACTTATAAACCTCCTTGTAATGTTAATCAGGACAGCGTACCTGCTCATCCTGCCCAGTAAGCAGCTTCCATACCTTTAATCGCTTACTTTACTTATGAAGCAGTGTCCCATCTCACGTCATAAACCATTCATCAAATTATCAACCAAATAAGCAGTATCCTTACCTCCGTTTGCTTACCTATTCAGCAAACTTCCTCCAGCTGCTCATTTCCTTTCCACAAATCCTTGGAATAAACCTCCACACACCGAAGTGGGAACAGAAGAGGGCAAGCCTGTCCCTCTTCTCTGCCTACCCCAACTAATAACATAACCAAAATCCCCACCAAACTGCCAACAAAAAAGGAGGGAGAGAGGGTAGCAAGTTCATGCCAAAATGTGACTACTTACCCAGCTACACTTGTCTAAACCCCTTAAGCCCCTCCCCACCCTTATATCATTTCCTCCCAGTCATTCCTCCCTCCATTTAAGTCTTTCACCTCCCCAACCCACTTAACTCCCATTAATATATCAGCCTAACCCCTTTGAAGTTATCCCAGGACAACTTGGTTTGTTACCAAACCTCATTTGTCCCGGTCCCCTTCAATAAACACATCACACCGAATGACATTTGATGACCTTTATTAAACTTCCATAGCTTTGATTACCAATTTCATTTACAACTGGATGTAGTATAGTTGATTCTAAACACAGCATAAACATCCTTGTAATGTTAATCAGGACAGCGTACTGGCTCATCCTGCCCAGTAAGCAGTGTCCATACCTTTGTTTACTTACTTTACTCATGAAGCAGTGTCCCATCTCACTTCATAAACCATTCATCGAATTACCAACCAAATAAGCAGCATCCTTACCTCCATTTGCTTACCTATTCAGCAAACTTCCTCGAGCTGCTCATTTCCTTTCCAGAAATCCTTGGAATAAACCTCCACACTCAGGAGAGGGAACCAAAGATGGCAAGCCTGTCCCTCTTCTCCGCCAACCAGCCTGACCAGGCTGTTCCTCCTCCCTTCAACTCAAATTCTTCAACCTAGTACTTCCCATAAAGGGAAGAATCAAGCCAAACATCATTCGGTGTACCATCATCTGTAAAGTACCTTAGAATCCAAACCCACCTCATGTCATACCAGCACTGAAACACACCCTAATGAAACTAAATAAAGTAGCCCATGTAGACAAGCTACTTACACCACCATACAAGGCCTTTACTAGTCTGAAATGCCTACTGGCCCCAGCCACACCAGGTCAGTGATGAGCCCTCACCCTCCAAATGTGTTAAAATAATCCAACCCTACCTCCTGTAAAACTGTTACTCAAAACCAATTCCTCCTTCACACAAAGCACCACCCAGCTCACCATCTTGATCCACTTATTCAATGCAACCTGCTAATCCCGACTAAGACAACACCCCTTTTACAAAAACCTCTCCTATAACTGACCCCTTAAACCTGCCACAGTCATGTAATCCTAACCATCATCTTACATGCCTCAGCTTACCTAATATCTCCTTCAACAGTAACCTAACTTGGTACGCTACCATAGTAATCTGCCCACCAAATTCATTCAAGAAAAAAAAAAAAACTCCCCAACTATCAACAAGACAGTGTGAACTTCACCCTGATAATTCCACAGCAATGAACAAATCAAACCCCTTTACAGCTGCTCTGCTGAAAATCCATAACCTCATTCCTAATGCTCCGTCAGCCGATACATTCCTCAGCAGCCTCCCTCACCTGTCGAGTCCAAATTCCTTCAGACCGCCAAAACTGTCAGCTCAGCAAGTCCCCATCTGCAACCTCAGTGTGATCTGTAAAAGAAAAACTGTAAATCTTCTACACCTGCAAAGTCCATTTCTTAATGACATTATGCACCACTAAGAGCATAGCTCTTTCATCAACTGTATGAAATGCATGCATTACTGAATGCCAAACCCCCTGACTTAAGATATCTTAGCAAATTTTTTTTTTTTATATTACCACCCATATGCATGATAAGACTGATACACAGACAAAAATACCAAGTTCATTGCTTCAAAAGGCCTATTCTGGTATCCTTTAACCATCTCATGAGGTTTCTCAACCAAGCTGTTAACTGCTAAATAGGGCAGGGAAGTTAAAACTACCGAATCTGTCAACAAAGTGCCAAACTCCATGACCAACACTATCCATCTACCCGCTCTGCCCTGTGTACAGCCTGAACCCAATATGCAAACCCCTGTCCACCCATCTTCTACCCCCAGGTGACTTGAACACACTTAACCAAGCTAAAACCCCCACCATCTACTTGAATTATTGTCAAAAGAAAAATATACTTTAAAAATGGCACTTTAATCTTGCAGCAAGGAGACAAAAACGTGCTATTACAGAGTTTGTCTCACTAGAAACAGGAAATACTTTCTTTTTTATACACTTTCTAATAAGACATTGCCTACCAAGCTGACATAACAAATTACAAGTCTTTTCATCATCACTTATTGCAATTAGTCTCATGAATTTCTGCTGATTTATCAATTTTTGTGAGAAACTTCCTAAGGAAAACAACGTGGCCTTGAATACCACTGGTTAGATACATGCAATGTTACAATTCAAGGTACTATGGCTAATTCAAGCACAAAGCTAGCAGTTCATTTCTCTAATAATCCTTTGTCTACATTATCTCTAAGCTACTGCAGCTGCCCATGTTCTCATACTTCGAACAGAGCTGATTGTTTAGAATCATTACATTTACAGAATATAGCATTGTTCATTCATTCATTCCTGATCTAGCAGATAAGCACCTGCTTCTCAAGTACATTTCCAAAAGGCATAAACATGAATATTGCTGTGCTAGCAATTACTAGGTCAGAGGGCATCTTGCAAGTTTCAGAAAGCACACTGCAGTTTCAAAAAGCATCTTTTCAGTCTCATATGAAACTCAATTTATATATAAAACAGTGCATATAAAATAGAATGAAAAACGTATTAACTCATTTAGCTTCTAATTAGCATTAAGCAAAAACACATTAATACATATTTTTCTGACAATTATAAAGCTACCCCAAATTCCTGCAACCAGCGGCTGGCCCTGTTAACCCATCCTGGCAACCAGCAACCGTACCACAGCCATGCTAACCCTGAAAATAGCCCTTTTCCTTCAGACGTCCCCCACTAAATGTATGATGCCTAGCAAATATACACACACACACACACACACACACCAAAAACCATATCCCTTGGATTTCCCATTTCAGGCTTCCTCTCAATATGCCCTCTGTCCCCCAGAAAATGAATTCAACCTTAGAAATCCACTCATAGACCTCAAAAAGCCTTTGTCTACTTAACAGTAATCCACCTGTGTCATCTTTGCTTGCCACTGCAGCCAAACATCATGCATCACCTTCAGGTCATCAACTGATGTGACTCTCACGTTTTTCACAACTGCACTACCCATCATTCCAGCTATGGACACAATGGTCAATATACGCTCATCCCTCATTGATCTGTAAGAGAAAAGAAAAACCGTTAATGCACTGCCCTAATCAAAGTAGGTAATCTTAAATGTTATCCAGGTAACCCACCACCATACTCCTTCCACTGACCAAAGTATGAGTAAGTCCAAATCCTGTCAGGGTCCCAAAGGCTTAACTGTCATATATGACCTTATCAACTGCTAAGGGGACACCTTATAACCCAGAGCCTGACCAGTCTCTGCAACACAGCATGCTATTGTCCACTCTAGATGCTAACATGATGAGTGGATGGGTAACAGCAGCCCAGAACCAGAGGCCTAGTAACTTCTTATGATCCTAAGCTTGCTGTGACTCCTCCCCACCCACTTGAATCCCTGCAAAAGTGACATGCCTTAATGTCCCCTAAATGAAGTGAATTACCTGTAGCTTCATCATACCCCTAGCGAGAACACCAGACTTCTATCACCACAGAATCCCTTCCCATTAAAATCCCCTTACCTTTATCGACTAGGATATCCACCATGACCTGCTTCCACCATCTGCGAACTCCCTCTGTAGCACTGCTCCAATTCGGATGCCTAACTCCACACCACCATCTGCAAAGAGAAAGACAGATATAAATCCTCTGACATGCGTAAGTAAGGGTCCCCTTTGTTCCCCATTATAGTGGCAGCCTTCCAAATAGGGACAGATTTTAAATATTGCTCTTAGAAACTTAGAAGGTTGACTGAATAATAGGTTTGCATCAGCATGGATCTCTGAAGGCTGTGGAGTCTCAAACTCATACGATTGTCACTATTTAATGACTTCAACCCTATTTGCCATAAAAATACATGTTTTAGGAGGAATGCACTAAAATGAGGCAAAATCTGGATGTTCTGCAAAAATCTGTACAGTTGAGAG
The DNA here is from genome assembly GCF_019279795.1 of Protopterus annectens. NCBI lineage: Eukaryota > Metazoa > Chordata > Ceratodontiformes > Protopteridae > Protopterus > Protopterus annectens. The sequence goes on along the minus strand of NC_056735.1, from coordinate 927,503,937 downwards.
TTATGTTGGATCTACCGAGACAGGTTGAAAATGACATGTGAAGCAGCCCCGTGTCCCTTTTTTTTTTTTTTTTTTTAACATATTAAGGTCACCTTTCTTAACCTGGCAGGATCACCGTAATTGCCTGAAATACTTGCAGTTACCTCAATGACAGACAACCTCACATGTAGGAAAAGCAACAAAATCAATGATTACTTCTAAGGAAGCCCAGAGAACTTGTCAGCCATGGAAAGCCTGCCCTTCAACAAATTGCGTATGTCGGCATACAGGTACATCACCGCCTCTAAACCAAACTTCCATTTCCTCACCCAGACAAAGCTGTAAGTAATCGGGGGGGGGGGGCAACAGCCCAAAATTAGGAACCATCCCTAAACCCTGCACAGTGCTCTGTACTGCATGTAAATACATACTCAATAGATGCAAACAAATGCTTACCTTACTGACAGTCATAATTACAGTGCATAAACTAAAATACCATGAGCTTCAACACTGACCAAAATCAATTTAGCAAACAAAAACACAGTATGTTAGTTCGCCCCATAATGCTTTCTACACAAAAGGCAAGTTATAATCTAAGAGATGGCAGCATACATAGTATAAATGCAGATGTAAGTAAATACAAGCATGTTTGTAAGTACCAAACTGGCATGAACAGTTGTTGTAAGCATCCCCACTATCCCCCTGCCAATCCCCGTAAACCGACTGAAGGGACGGCGGTCTATCCAACTCCACTGCAACCATGAGCTATGGGTTACAATATTAGTAATTTAATTTTTTTTTTTTTTTTTTTTTTTTTTTTTAAACGGCTACCCTCCACCAGGTTCCTGAAGATGAAGGGCATCAACTGACAAAAAAAGGAAAATCCACCATGCATGCACATGGTGTACCTGCTAACACCATATCAGCAAGCCTGCGAAAAGCCCCTTGCCACCGAGGTGAAAATGCGCCAGCAATAAAAAGCCACAAAGAAAGCAGGAACCCTCCCCCACTAAACACTCCTGGGAGAGCCGCCATATACCTCCGTTACCTAGTCATCTTCCACCAAAGTCAGTGAAACACAATTGACAGACATGAACTGGAAGCAAATCTACGCAGATATAAATTGCAAAATACCCGTCTCACCAATCCTGCAACGAGCAAATGTCCAACTGCACTTCCCTCCTGACTTGCCAGCTGCATGCATCAACCAAATGCAGCACCTTATTAACAAGTGTTGTCCTTACTGCCATGAAATTTTATAAGGCAACTAATTCAGAAATGGTTTATTTTGCTACCGTTTGTGTAGAAAAAACTAGCTTCCAAGTAAATGCAAGAAACCATTGCTGTCCAAAAGCCTTAAACAGATAAATGAAATCACACTACTGACATCTCCTAAGTACATCCCTTTTAATACTGCATGTCATTTCTGTCACATTTCAAAGAGCTGATAGCTCTGGGGCTATAAGCATTGCTGTATGCAAATACCTGCCTTCCTAAAATAAAGCCTTTAGCATACCGCAAAACACTAAAAGGGGTCAACTCTGAATTTATTGCCGCCATTTTGGATGGTTGAGCAATATGTCCTGCTGTATCCTCCTCCGTACAGCCAGTACCGCTACACCATGACTGCACAATGAATGTCCTACACACGGACTACCAACTAGTCCGTGAAAACATCTCTTCAGAAGGTCGGTCCATCATTCATCCCGCAAGTACACCCCACATTCCCCTCTTTTTATTTTATTTATTTATTTTTATTATGAAGAGCAAGTGAAGGCAAATCTATGCCATAACAGAGATGAATGGGAACTGCCAAAAACAGGAAGGGGTGGTGGATGGGGACAAAGCCCCTTACAGATTCCACAAAAGGGAGCAGAGGAAATGCGGCCATAGCATAATCGGTCATGACCCCGTGAAAGCACCTGAAGTGTCACAAAATTCACCAATTCCTTTTCTTTTTTTTTTGCCTTCCCAGACCGCATGTGAGGGGAAAGGGAACAGAAGCAGAAATCGTGCTCGCCCATCACTGATAAACATGTGCAGGATAGTGCACAATCAATTATTGTGAAATCCACCTCAGCCCATGAAAGCCAGGCCGTCATCTAACTCAACAGCGTAATGCCAGCATGGTTATTCCACCACCGCCTGAAAATAAACAAAATCCGAACTCTTGCATCATGAAGCCGACACTGAAAACCTGTCATGATACAACTAAACCCAGTGCCCCAACTCCCACTGACCCAGAATCCTATCATATAACTCAGCAACAGCCAGCATTACGGACAAAAGCACTCCAGTCAAGACACTCCATAAACCAACAGCTCACACTCCTGTAACAAAACTTAGGAGTGTAATAACTGCAAATATTGGAGCCTTGCTACCTGTATATCACTGAACCTGCCATACCCCTGCTGTTTTTAAGTGTCGTAACTGAACATACTGCCATCCTGCTACACATATTTACCCCAGAGGAAATTAAGGGAATCCTCTTAATATACTGCTGCTTCAGAGTCAATATACATGTTCAATAGTGGAATACCAATGACCATAGCTATTATGGATCACAAGTTATGTAGCATGCCAAGGGAATCCATCATGAAGCTCCTTATAACATCATTACCCACCCACTCCCAGAAGGACAAGGGCCACTTCACTACCCAAAATACTCAAACCCCCCATGCTTTAATACTACCCAGCCAGGAAAGCAGAAGGAATAACTTAAGCCTACTCACTTTCCTCCCTGGACACATTATTAATCCAAGGCCTACCTGATCCCTTAGTACCAACCGGTCCTCATGGACATAAACCTGCACTGTAGCAAGTTCATGCCAAAATTTGACTACTTACCCAGCTACACTTGTCTAAACCCCTTAAGCCCCTACCCACCCTTATCTCATTTTCTCCCAATCATCCCTCCCTGCATTTAATTCTTTCACCTCCCCAACTCACTTACCTCCCATTAATATATCAGCCTAACCCCTTTGAAGATGTCCCAGGATAACTTGGTGTGTTACCAGACCTCATTTGTAATGAACTTCCCCTCCTTTCAATTTTGTGTGCACATTGTTTATGTTTTCTTCATTTTGTTTCAGTGCTTTGAATCATGAGGTTACCTTTCCTGGTGATTCTGAGAAGGAACACTGTTTTCCATTTTTCTGGGAAAATACTGTTAAATAACAAATCTGGAATGCCTGAACATTTGAAAATCACTGCTTTTTTATGGAATTTGGCATCTTTAGTTATACCGCTCAATCAACACAACCTGAATTTGTTCTCATATTTACTGCTTACAATACTTGCAGCTTTCTTTATTGAATACAAGTGCACCTGAACATTATAAACAAAGTCATGGTAATGACCAGAAATTACATTTAAAACTCACTGGTATAATTTCCAAGCTTCATAAGAATGGAATTTCATTTTTAGAAAAATAAAGCAGTTTTTCTTGTTCCAGAGCAAAATATGTCTGACCATGCTGTCACCTTTGTCTTCACCATCTCTGTTCACTCTTGGCAAAACTTGCTGTGCATAAGTATAGTGAACAGACCGCAAGAGAACAGCTTGTAGTCATAGCTGAGACAATGATGTAATACATCTTTTCATCAGAAGGCTGCAATTTCAATCTTCAAAAAATCATACTCTCCTACCAAGGGGAGTAGTTAGGATATTAAAAGAAAGTTGCTTTGTATGTCATTTTTTTTCTTCCTTATGTAACAGAGAAGCCTAGTAACTATTCCAAAACAACCATTTTCCTGATTATGGTGACTTCTTCTGCAAGTATGAAATGTTCTGCCATCAAAGATCACAACCTGTGCACTGCTGTCTTCTTCAAAAAGGGCAGCCAGACATGTTTCTGGACCATTAGCAACATAAAAAATCAGCCAAAGTGTATATAATTCGATTAACACAACTATGATAGTACATAGAAGCATTTGCTAAATTACAAAATAAATAATTAGCACACATTACTAATGTTATGGCAGAAACCTGTTCTACATATAATGGCTATCAGCTAATATGCTCTTTAAGTCAATGGTTCAGTCATATAATCAGCAATGGGGTGCATTCAATGTAGAGCAGCCTGGAATGTATGTGATGGAATATTTCCTTGTATGCTTTCTATGGCATTACTTTTTGTTGCTTTTAGTGGCATACAATATAAACTTTCATGGCTACAGATAAAAGCATGACACGTACAGAGTAGTACATATACTGAATAGTGTCCATGGTAGCCATTTGATATTCTAAATCTCGTTAATGATTTATGTGAAAAAAGTACTACTTACAGTCTGTCTACAAGTTACTCAGGCTATATAAGGCAACAGACTCCCAGTAGTAATTCCAAGAGTCTTGAATGTCAGCCCTGGAATGACAAGAAACAAAGGAAAAAAAATGCAGGAGAACAGTGAATGTCGAACATCACTGTTTTCATTTAAAGTTGTTTTGTTGGGGAAGCTCCCATGCACTCTGAATATGTGAGGGACACCCCCACCCACAGCCACACAGAGACCTTCCCCAAACTTATATATACAAGAAATGGCAATTATGAACTCAGTGGATTTGTCCAGATTTTCAGTCATTCATAATTGCTATCCCTAGACCCACACTAAAAAATCCTGGAATATCAAAAGGCTGCCAGGGACACTATTTACTATATGCATTACTCAGTGTGTGTCCTACTTTCATCTATGTACATGGAAAGTGTTCTGGTTCACCACTGACAGCAATAAGCAAACTGCGTTTTAGATACCATACCTCTTTGCCAAGGACATACTAGTGACAACCAACAGACACTCTGCCCAGTGGCACTAGACCACCAAATCATCTTTACTGACTTGCGTACTGTTAAGATATCAGCTTTATCATATATACATCATGTTCTTTTGAAGAAAGATTGTCCCTTGCACTGCGGATGATACAACCTTCAAGAACTGACTCCATGCTTTTCATCACCGGTGATGGGAGTTTATGAGCATCTCAATGTATCAGTCTTCAAATGGCAACCTTGTCACTGCAGCTATGAGAGTCATTTTCTCTGTTTAGCAAATGGCCATATTGTATCTTATAGCAGAAACACAGCCATTTCTATCTGGCGTAAGGCTTTCATAAAACTGAATTGAAGCATATATCTTTGCTTTTTCAACCTAATAATAGAGGGTAATCAGAAAAATCGTATGATATTTATTTATTTTCTAATGATCAGCGAGCTATTTTAAAGTTTTGAAAAGTTTTATTTTTGTAGGCAATGGCTACTGTATCAAAATCATATGGGAATGGCATTTTAACAAATTTTACATGGAAAAGGATTTTTTCATTCCAGTGGGAAGCTCCATATGGCTGGACAGGATGTTGTCTGCTCCACTGGCAGGAGAGCTACAACTAATTCTAGGAAATGTATTAAGTGAGATGAGATGGCAGAAATTAAAAATAATTAACTGTAACTGTACGGTAAAATGAAACTGTGGGAATGCCAAATAAATTAAAGACCCTATAAAATACTAAACTTTTATTTAACTCAGACTGCTAGCACTTGCTTTTGGACAGAAAACAAGTTCTTTTTCAGGCAACAAGGATCAAATGTAGTAACAATCAATTTAAGCAGGAACTTGGTGACATGATCCTTGCTCAAAATCAAAACCCCAGCTAAAATGTTGATATCTATTATTTTTCAAGATGGCACAAATGCTGCAAAAATGTAAATGACAAGATGGATCAGAAAACAGGTAGCCAAAGGCATCTGACATATTCTGACATTTGCATAAATGACATTGTGTAAGAATATCTTCAAACATCTTCAAACATCTGAATAGTATTGTCTCCAGGAACAGCATTTATTTGTAATGAGCAAGACTCACAGATGTCTTCTATTTTTAAGATTTTAAAGGATGTTTGTCAATACATAATAATCTCTTAAGTAGGGTCATTCAGATGTGGTACTTAGAGGGACAACTTCAGATGCAGTGATTCTGCAGTTTAAGTAATATTCTTCTCAATTCTCAGAAGAGGAGTAAGAGGCAGTTGTAGCCTCCTTCTACTGTTATTAATGAGTTATAAAGTGCTTGATATTCATCGGCTCACAAAAATATTTTTGCAGTTAAATGGAACATGTCATTTACTTCACATGACTGAAATAAAACAACTCAGTTTTGGGAAACTCAGAATAAATTATTAAGAGTCATGTTTTTGCATTTTTTTTATCTTTTGAACATTTCATAAGATACTGAAGTAAGATAAGATACACATGGAGAACTGTAATCAAATAAGCAATGAGTTAACATGCTACATCAACTACTGCAAGACTGTGGATAGCATAACACAATGTTTAATTCAAAGAAAGTTATTTTATTAGGAAGACAAAAGGGTACATTTAATACCTGCAACCAGTGTATTCTGACATATCTTATTAGGAGGATTCCTTTTAATGTAAATCTTCAGTAAAGAAGATTTCCTGAAATCTAGTTACAGACTGCATATTTTATCTGGTCATAAAAGGAAATCGCAGGATTGCCTATGTACACAAAGTTGTTTAATGCTTCTGTTTCAGGACTGTGGGTGACAGTGAAGAAAAAGGATTCTGACAGACTTGCCTTAAATATATATTCTATTACATTTTGAAGAGTATCTGCATGGCAAAGCAGTTGGCTGGTACAGGATATTCAGAAAGCTTATAAAGATGAAACCACATATCTGATATGCTGAGTATCTCAGAATTGAGTCAGAAGACCACAAAGATTTTTTTTCCTAAGGTTGCTAATGTTCTCCCCTAATAAAAGAAATAAATACTGTTATATTTTTCCATAGGCATTTGAATGCAGTCTTCAGTATTTGTAGGCAATTTATTTTCTTAATATGTTATGATATGTTAATTTCTTTACAAGTCCGAGTAAGTAATTATATTTTAGGAAGGCACTAATATTCTGCAGGTGAAAAGAAACACATGGACTAGCCCTTTATTTCTTATTCAGAAGTTTCTTAATTGCAGAACATTGGAAGCAGTCTAAATTGTCACTATTAACTGACTATGCCATCTTTGAAATAGCTTCTGTTACAATTACCCGAATTTCTTATAAGTTTTGTTCTTAATAAATTACTGGAGAACATATTTTATAGGCACTATATTTACAGTTAAATTATAGAGAACGATTGACACGACTTCCAGAAGTGGACTCACTAGTCGGTAGCTCTGAGCTCTTTTCTTAATTGTATAATCGTATAGTTTAAATTTTTGAAGTTGTCATCAGTTATGGTCCTGAATGTGCATAGCAGTGTACTTACAAAAGTTTATATATATATATATATATATATATATATATATATATATATATATATATATATATATATATGTGTGTGTGTGTGTATATTCTTTTTAACATATTATTGAATAGTTCATGGGGAACTTTCTTATCCAGCCACATACAAGTACATAGACAATAAAGTTAATAACTGCTGTCAGCAAGCCCTTTACACTTAATAGGCCCAGTCATTCTTCTTTCCTGCTAGTATCCTAGAAGACAGACAGAGAGAAGTGCGATTCGGGGATCATGGCTATCATCCAGGCTATCATCCAGGCTGAGCCAGGTAATTTTCTATGCTCCTAATAGTCTCACTACCATTGTCCACAAAATATAATGTAATGTGTGCTCTGTTGGCCCAGCATATGTAGATGCTTCTACATGCTCAGAATTTTCACCTACAGTGCATCCACATTCTTTGTTAGGCTTGCAAACTCTGTGGTCACAGTTCTAGCAGCTGCAATCCCAGCTCTTTTTCCAGGTAGAGGTCTTGAGGTGAAACTCCACCATCATCACCTTCCCTGGCTGGGCAAGCCCATGCCAGGTGTTCACTCCCATTTCCTCTTTGATGGGCTAAACTAATGCCTGGACCTCTAATTGAACATGACTAATTTAGGTATATCAAGACCAACCCCCTCTATACCATGGTGATGGCTGTCAGTGCACAAAGTATTGAAGGTGGCTGATTGTGCTCTAATGTTTATGAAATCTGCAATGGATTTTTACTTAAACACCATGTCAATACCTGCACCCAGCTTAATAGTTACATAAATATTCTAACTCTGTGGTTACATGGATACAGATAAGATGAGATCCTGGAGTTCCCACAACAACAAAATGTTTGCATTCCATACAAATTAGATACGTGTTTGCATTACCTCCAATTTGGGCAATACAGACTTTGGAAGTAATGGGATTTGAAAAGCCATTTTTGAACACTTGTGATTTGAAAGTGGAATGTTGCTTTCTAGCTATGTGACTGTGTAGTTTCATTTACACACTGTTTTTCAAAACATGTTATTAGAAAAGTAGGGCTGCATAGCTTCTCTGCAGGTGACAGAGGTAAAATTATTTAAGTGCTACTTGACACAAGAAACAGACACTGAGGAACATAATGCCAATCATTGTTTTCCATAGGAAATCTTTGCTGGTGCAATTTCTAAGTATGCACTGGCAATGATTCCCTACCCTTCTTTCCGGAGATCACTACCTTCTCTGAGGTGGTGCAACCATGGAGTTAGTATAGTTTTGGGTGGTATGGAGGGTTTGGTCTCCACATGGGTGCTGGGGACTTGACTACCTGCAAAAAAATAAAAATAAAAAAATAACACTTTTAAGTTAATTTTTTTTGCCCTTCTATGATTTCAGGCATTGTTTTCTGATATTTCTGATGGTCAGGGTTGTGCAGTTCCATGACTTATGGTAGAAATGGCACATATACATAATTGATTCTTTAGCAGACATTGTTATTAATGAACAATGTTTAATGAAGTAATACATCATTATATGATTTTCTAATTTAGTAAAAGGTATCATTCTGTAAAAGAAATCTGTTGAATGTTTTAATCCAGACAATTTTGATTTGGGGTAGTTTAATTTTGGTTGATAAGTATCAGTTTTAAGTAACTGCATTGTGTGTGTTTTTATGAGAGGTATAGGCTACTCACACTGTTTAAAGTGTGTGCATGCCCATACAGTGAGAAAGTAATTTAGCAAACTACTTTTTTTCATTGTGGGAGCAAATTATTTCATTTTTCTAAAGTTGTTCTGGGTTCTACTGTGCTTAACCTGATCTCTTTTGTTCCTTCATACAGTTAACCAAATGTGCCACCTAATTTGCTACATGTAAACTAAACAATTTGTTTAATGAATGGCATTCTCTCTGCAAAAGCTGATAATAATAATAGTTAATTGTTTTTTGCAGCTTGGACAAAGCAAGCAGTCTAGCATCAGAAGTACTGATGAGCCTCATCTGAGCAGTGTAAGCAGTCCTCCTTCAGGCTATCAGGTAACTGCATGTGTTTTGATGCTTGCTATTCTATCCCCATATGCTGATAATTCTCAATGAACTGAAAGTGCACACACACACACACACACACACACACACACACACACACACACGCGTGCGTGCGCTCGCATGCAGTTAGTGCATTTAGAGATTTAGTTTCAGATGAAGGAAAAGTGGCAGCAACGTTCCTCATATTTCCAAAAGAATCAAGCAAAAACGTTAGTGTGAGCTTGACAATTAAGAATTCTAGCAATTAGATAGGCAAATGAATACAATATTTTTCCAAATCTATCAAAAGCTTTTCTATCCTTGTCAGAGGGTTAAGGATATCATTTACTAAATGTTTAACAGCAAAAGGATTTAGCAAGGAAATCACAACAGGATTAGATCTGGAATTCGAAAATAAGTATTTGTAAGACTGAGCAACCTTATACAGTCTATTTGCCTTTTTAGGGAATGCTGACTGTCTAAAAGGCATGGTGCAGACTGTAATAAAAACATCTTTCAAAGCTGTAAAAACAGAATGAATGACAATAGGCTAAGGAAATTCTGCTTGTAATAAATCATAATATTTTTCAAAGGAACTGGAAGGTCATTTTGTTCCCACTAAAAAAAAAATGATTAATTCTAGATATGATTTCAAAACTATCATGTCACTTATATCTTTTTCAGCTAACTACAATACACAGACTTATCTAAAAGTTAGAAAATTGCCCAGCCCTTAATAATATAATACAGCACTATTCACCCAATAAAATGTTTACTCTGTACAGGAAAATAACTAAAACCAAATGATCTAATGCATTAGGTGTCTCTCTCTATATAAAAATAGCAATGTTAAACTGTGGAACCACATCCCACTACCAGTGAAATCCATTCAGAATGCAAATTCATTTAAAACACAACTGAAACGTTACATGTCAACTCAATGGATCTACTCCTATATATCTCCAGGATAAATGTCACAATTACCTTCTGCTTGCCATATCCTCAAACCATTTTTCTTTATTCTGAATTCTATGCTTAACCAGTCTTCTTCATTCCTTGAATAGTTTTACTAGCATCTCCAACTATATACATAGTTTTGTGACATTGGTCACCCCTACCTCTATATAAACCTTATGATAGCTACATATATCATTATCTATGAATCTGCTTTATACCCAGAGCTGGACCATGGTCACATGGGGCCCTATGAAGGGCCAGTGTCCCATTACTCAGCTGTTTCTCTTAAATTATCATAAACACTGTGCAAACCTGTCAGTGTGCATACTATTTGCTTCTTTACTTCTATGATGATTATAGATATTTGGATTTAGTTTAAAACTTTTATTTCAAATTTTAAAGCACAAACACTGATAGCTATTTGCTAAACAAAACAATGCAGTCTCAGAATGAAAACAGACTTTGCATGAGCAGTAAACTTCTCTGCCCTTGAAACAGCATTGAAACCCACATTCAAAGAAAATGCATCTGGCCAGTGGTGGATTAAGTTTACTGTTGTGTTATTTTCAAACCACAGATCCCTTGCACACATTATTAGCACCATGCATACATGCATGTGTTCTGTTACTCACCTTCCTGACTGTATTAAATTGCATTCCTTTTATAATATAGCAACACATGTTAGAGTGTGTTTTAAATTTGTAGTCTTGAATATTATTTTCAGTAAGCAATGAAACGAAATGTATGAACCAGTAATGTTAAAACTATCTATTCCAAAACACTTCAGCCATAAAAGGCCTCACAAACCTCATTACAATCCAACAATATCAGTCAATATAAACAATCTCTGCAGAAGTACTGAAAAGTTATCTGAATAATTCCACATTAAAGAGATTTGTAACTAATGAAGAGATTCATCTACAAATCCACTGCTGCTGACCTTAAGAAATAAATTGCCTATGTCACATTCAAAAAAATGGTAAGCTTATAATATTGCAATAGGGAATGGCTGGCAAACTGACAACAAGTTCATAGTTACAAGTTATCTCATCCAAAGAAGGACACACTCAAGAGTGCAGAATCTCATTACTCCCATAAAATTGCATTGCACGATCAACAATCCATCTATGTCGTGTGGGAATAGAACCCACAGCCTTCTACACCAAAAGCAAATATATTACCTGCTGCACTACTAATGCTTCTTTTAGATTGCATAGCACAAATACTACTGGCCATTTTCTAAAGAAAAACAGTTGCACATTGAAAATAGACTTAGCATGAGCAGCAGTAAATTTCTCTTCTCTTGAAACTCAAAATTCCTTAAAAAATGCACTGAAACTCAATTTCTTGAAACATGTACTGAAAGTCTTAATATACCTGTCAGCTTCTTAGCATATGAAATCTAGAGAAAGCCTAAGATAATGAGGAGACAGAGGCTCAAAATCAGGAAGACCTTTTAATTACTGATCTTATAAATGTAGAGCATTGCCAGAATAACATGTTTTGCATCAGTATGCATTTTATGATGGATATAAAGTCTGAAATATAAATGTCTGTCATTATTTAGTGACTTCAGTCCTTAATAATTTGCCAACAGACTACAAGTTTTATGAGCAACAGACCAAAAATATGAGGCATAAATCTGGACAGTTGAGAGGTATGAATTGAGTAGTCTAGTAGTTTGTGTAGAGAATTCATACTGTTGTTTTATGTAACCAAGGTGCAGGGTTTGAGCCTGAGCTAGTAAATTAACTAACTTGCCATCTTTAACTAAGGCATTTTACACATACCACACACACACACACACACACACACACACACACACACACACACACACACACACACACACACACACACACACACACACACACCTTACTGCTGTCCCTGGAATGAACATCTGTCTCTTCTGAAGAAAAAAAAAGAACTCATACCCAAACAACTTTAAATTTCATGCATGTGGAAAAGAAACAGAAGCAACAAATATGTGTGCATTGACCACACAGATGTGTGTGTGTCAATATGCAGACTGCAATCTTAAAGAAGAACATTGCTAAAAAAAATTATTTTTTTATTCAAAATTGAATGTTGTGGCACCCCCCAGGCCAGTGCCCCCCCCTGCCAATGGGCCCTAGGCAACTGCCTAGTTTGCCTAGTGCTGGATCTGGCTCTTGCTCTTTTTATACCCCACCTCTTAATGACAATATTAATATTTTCTGTCCTACCATGTTCCTTCCCTCACCTCCATTGCTTTGAATTTCTAAGCACTAATAACATGATCTTTTATCTATTTAGCAAGTCCAGTAATAAACCTCTTCAAATGCTCAATGTTCAATATCTGCTAATGCATAAACACCTTTTATACTGTAAGAGTTGCTTTTATTTCATTTTATTGTAATCTAATTTGCAAATGAATGCATAACTATTAAGGAATATTACTTAATGTCTGTTCATATATATATATTAGTGAATGTCTATTTAAACATGTTTGCAATATGTTGGAGCTCTTCTCACCAGGCAACGATTGAAAATGATTTTTTGTCAAAACCCATTTGGGAAGACCTGATAAACAAAAGCAAAATAAAATAAAATAAAATAAAAAGTACTGTTTTAATAATAAAAAATAGATGTGGAACTTTTACTTCCCCCAGAAGGGAAATTATTTGCCCAGCAATGGAAAAACACTTGTTGAACATCAGTCCTCAAAAGCCTGCCAGTGGAGCAGAGAAGTTCTGAAGGGCCCTGGCAGACAGACAGCTGTGTTTCTCCTTGCTCTGCTTGAGCTTCCAATGTTCTGAACACTTGTAAGGTACCCTTTGACTTTTGAATCTGGTTGGCTGTTATATCCTGGGCAGGATATAACCCATATAGCTTAGACTACTGCAGCAGTGATCTAATGATGAACATCTGCTCTCACTCTAGCACTTGTATCTGCACTGTTATAAAATGTAAGAGATATTCATTTAATCTACTATAATTTAGTATACTTATGATTTTATAATAAAGTCAATATGTGCCTACTACATCCTGTACATTAGCAATGATATGTTTATGTAATGGCTTGATCATGACCTACTGCATATCTTTTGGCATACCTGGCTGTTTAATTAATAGCACTAAGGATGTATTGGCAGACCTCGTCCTTAAACTTTTCAACCTGAGCCTATGAACTGGCTTTGTCTGATAAGAGTGGCATGCAGCTGTTGTTGTAATGCCAATCCATAAGGTTGGCCCCACAACAGACCCAGGGAATTACAAACCCAGCAGTCTGACAAGTCTTATATACAAAGCCATGGAACGTATCATAACTGACTTAACAAATGGTGATATGAAAAATGTTATCAGACTCGACACACAGCAATTGGCCTTTGTCAGTGGTAAATCCTGCCTAATGAATCTGATAAACTTCTTTGAGAGAATTACTCAAGCTGTGGACTGTAGAAAAGCTGTCCAAACAGCATAACTTGACCTTGCCAACATATATGATACCATACCACTTATAAATATAAAAATAATAAGCAAGCTGAAGGGCTAGAGTTTGAGCCTTATGTGTTTAGAAGATAGCTAACTGCCTTAGAGACAAGACCCACATAGTATGATTAGGAGGTGTACCCTATGCAATCATGAGGGTGACCAGTGATGTTCATCTGGGATCTGAGTTTTGACCTTTGTCATTTGGCATCTGCTCCTCAGATCTCTACTAATCAAATGAGGATCTTTCATTAACAAAAATAACAGACGACTGTAAGCTAGGAATCATTGTTGAGTCTTTCCCTGACATACATGCACACCAGCACAAGCTTACACTTGTCAATAGCTGGGGTACTAAAAATAGCTCAAGTTCAATGACAAAAGGTGCAGCATTGTAGCTTTTGTTAGCTCCAGCCTATAGCACAGATAACATATCATTTAAAAATGAAAAGGTTATGAGAGACCGGGCCATATGGAAGGACATATGTCTGACATCTGAACATCACATTGCAAGAGTGGTTAGGAAATTGTTTTATCTTGCACAGCTCATAGCAGAAAAGATTTCTTCCAGATTAAAAGAAGTCCTCACCTCCCTGCACTCAGTTTAAATACGATTCATCATCATTGAGTACAATACCCTCTTTGGTATGTACCTTTGCTAAGCATGTCAAACATTTGAAAAGACCTCAGAGCCAGAGGTTTGTAACTAAAGAGATCAGGGGTCAGAAGGGCTAAGCTACAAAGATATATGGGAGGCTTTAAAACTTTATCCAGTTTCTTATAGACTTATTAGGGGAGATCAATACCTTGTTTATAAGGTATAAGTGATCTGCCTCTCCATGATCTCTTATATCTCAGAAATAAATCAGACAATCCACCCAACACCAGGCTAGTGATCTAAATATACTACTTCAAATAAACAGCAAACTAAGTGAGGGGATGTATTTGTCATGTAGCACCAACCATATTCTCTGGAGCAAACTCCTTCTCCAAGGTAAGAATGTGGCACACTGTCTGCATTTAAAAAGGAGATGGTCAACAATTAGTGTGTTAACTATTTCACAACTGGTATGATGAGCCTGACCATCTTCGAAATAAGAGGCAAGGCCTAAGGGTGTAAGGCAAGGTAGAAATTACATCAAGGCTCAGTTGCCTGGTAATCCTATAATACTGTATATGGAAATAAATTGAGATAGATAGTTGATAAAGGTTTCACTGTGCTACTTGTTGATGTAGTGGTTAAAGACATGACCTTTCAAACACAAAGCCAGCATTTCAGATCTGTACCAACATGTGAATCTAGTCAATAAAATTATTTCAATGTGTTTTTTCTGCTAAGTCTGTACCATTACATGTTGTACATATGTGTTTACAAATTTATTTTTGTACTCACGTAATTTTCATACTCACTTGTGTCTCAGTATTCCAACTGTCAGTACATTGAATAGACACCACAATAAATGTCAGCTTCAGTATGATGATTAGCATTTAGGAAGCCAAAAGTACAACATAATTTTATTGCTTAATATGTATATATAATGTAAAAGACCTCAGTGAAATGCGATATGCAGTATATTATAATTAGTATTACAAAATATTGCAGAATAGTTTATAGTGTTCTTTTTTTTAATAAAACTACAAACATGGAACCATGTATTGTCATACAGGAACCTGAATAATTGTAAGTCATAGAAGTAAGAGAAAGAAGGAGGATAATTAATATTAACAATTACTGCTCTCCTGTAAAGTTGATTTTGGAACAGGGTAAGTATAGCTGCATTGTCTACAACCCCACTATATATGTGTATATGGGTCTACCTTGCTTAATCAAAATTACACTTACCCAAATCTCAAAAACACAAGACAACTTCATTGAACACTGAATAACCCAAAGCAATGAATCACCAATATGTTTACAGGGAAACTAACGACTTGGCCACAAGGGTGAACTTTGCCCTTTCCCCAGTGTAGTGCGACCTAGGAGTTGGTATTATTAGTTAGGGGGGTGTGGGGGTGAAGACTCCCACTTGCATGGGTTTAATTTGCTTCTGTTATTTTTCTTTTGTGTGTGTCCTGGTGGCCAAGTAGTTAGCTTCCCTGTAAAAAATATCGGTGATTCGTTGTTTCTGGGTATTCAGTGTTTCATGAAGTCATCTCGTGTTAGTGAGATTTAGGTAAGTGCAATTTCAATTAAACAAAGTAGACCTATATATATATATATATATATATATATATATATATATATATATATATACATATATATGGGTCTACTGCTTTTCATTGAATGCCATGTATTCAAAAAAGAGCAGTACACCGCTCAGTTACGCAAAAGTGCACTTATTCGAAAGTGCACTTTTGCAAACTCAGCTTCTATGAACAGATCACACCACAGTGGAGGACAGCAGGAAAACGTGCTATGTCCTCCACTGTGGTGCGGTAGTTATGGACCTTAGGGTTAGGGCACGGGTCATGGTAAGGAGATAGTCCTACTAGCTATCCCCTTATCATGACCCGTGCCCTAACCCTAAGGTCCGTGACTACCGCACCACAGTGGAGGACAGGCTATTCTCCACTGTGATGTGGTAGTCACGGACCTTAGGGTTAGGGCATGGGTCATGGTAAGGGGATCCCCTTACCATGACCCGCGCCCTAACCCTAAGGTCTGTAACTACTGCACTAAACATCAGTAGTAGCCCGTTCGGTATATAAAGAAAGAGATATAGAGATATCTCAATACCTATAGATAGATGAATAGACAGATCAATATAGCTATAGAACTCAATACATATAGCTATAGATATAGATATAGATGGGTCCCATTCAGTTTGCCGACATTCCAGAATGCCGACAACCATATGGCCGACACCATATGATCGACATTCGGAATGCCAACAATGCGGAACTGGCATCTCACTATAGTGCGGAATGGAAATATTTCCATTCCTGCACCGTAGTGCAGTCTCTGAGTTGGTATATTAAAGTTACGGGGGGTGTGGAGGGGCAGAGCCCCTCATGGGGGGTGCAGGGGGCATAGCCCCCCTGCTAGCAGTTTAAAGGAAATTTTATTCTCCTTTTTTTGTGGATTTCTTACAATGTTGGCATTCCGAATGTCAGTCATATGGTGCTGGCCATATGGTTGTCGGCATTCTGGAATGTTGGCATTGTACAGGGGATCCATATAGACATATATCACTGCGAGACTGCCATACCTCAGAGAAAAGGGAATTCTCTGTGATGCCCAGAGATATCACACTTATTATATATAAGTCCCCAGTTTTACACACGCAATCCTGTAGTTCTGGGACTTGGATTTATAAGTCTCTGAATTTGAAACTTTTAACAAGCAGAGCTCCCTTCTCTAATTCTGAGACATATAATTGTGATTCTCAGAATTATGAAGCAAATAAATAAATAAAAAATAAAGTAGAACAACAACTATTGACAGTCATTGTTTTGTTCTAAGGTTATTACATATTTATTTATTTATTTATTTATTTTGGGTGGAGGCAAGCCCCTGTGCACTCCCACACTCATACTGAGTAGATACTCTAACTCTGTGATCACTACTTTTCAGAGAAAAGGGAATACACTGACACACAATGATCACATTGTATACAATTCACCATTTCTTAAATGCAGTTTAGCTTTTCTGGGACTTGAATTTACAAGTCTTGGAATTTAAAACTGTTACCAAGTAGGGCTATGTAGCTTTGTGTATAAAATATGTGTTTTCATATTAAATTTGTAAAAATTAAACACTATTAAGAACTAAAATGCATTGGACATATGATCTTGAATATCAGAAGTCATGCTTTTTAGATAAGTAGTAAAGTTTGCATTTTGTTGATGTTGTTTTAATTTTGAGTTTCCGTACTGTTTATTCATATGTGGTGGCTGATTGACATTTCTGTCTGGAATTGTTGAGTTTGAATAGTAGACATTCTGTGCCATTTTTCTAATATTTCTTGAATTACTGTGCTCAAATTTGTAGTGAAGTAGTTGATATAGTTTGCAAATGTTACTGTGTACTTTAACCTTTTTTACCACAGAGCAATGTAGAATAATTAGTACTGTCTAAGAAAAGAAGATGGAGCTTGTCATCTAGATAATAAGAGAAATATGCCTAGTGGTTGCACAAATAGCAGAAACTAGAGTCATGTGAAATTGTATTAACCTCAGTAGGGCTAAACCTCTTTAAAACAAGTGACACTTATAGAAAGAGAGAGACATAAAGAATCTATGAAAATATTTCATGGGAAGTTATTGAGGGCACCAAATAAGAATACATCCATCCATCCATCTTCATCCCCTTTTCCCATTTTGCACATGAGATCGGGGTGTCACTTCAGCAGTGACAATCATCTCGAGCCAAGGTTTACACCACTGGGTGGCTAGCCCTGCAACGGTAGTTCATTCCTACCACTCACTCGCAACTTTCCACAAAATGGAGAAACAATGAAGTGACTAGTCAGTCCATAGTACTTATACCAAGTATTACTAACTAGGTTTGTACTGATACATGCATGAGACAGACATGGCACCTTGAGAAGGAAGAGATAACATAGCATATGGGGTGGAGGGGACAAAATGAAATTTTCAGTGCACTTGAACAAGGTCTGTGCTTTATTTATGAAAACTCTATCTTCAGTTAAGCAATTAAGACCTCTAATAACCTGGAATGTCATTTGGCTTACAGATTGTTGTGGTGTCCAATGACCACATCTGATGCCCTGTCATTTTAATGTCTATTTGTTAATGTTACTTCGAGAGCAATGATGTGATATCATATTACCCAAATACATATGTGCTTAAACTTAAATGATTTGGTACCTATGCCACTGTCCACATTTAAGCATTTTCTAAAAATGTATGTGCCTCTATTTTGGTGCTGTATGTTTCCCCTGTAATATTAACCTTGTTCAGAGGGCCTTAGTCTTTTCTTTAGCCTTCCTGACAATGGAGATACAGCAGTATGTATTATGCACCAGAATAGTTGGTAAAGGATGAGTCAAACCAAAAAAAAGAGTGTCTCTATAGGATGTGCTCTAGTGGAGCTAGTACACCTTGTGAAAAAATAGTATGCTAATGCCTGTCATACTTCAATGCTAGAGCATGATGGATGTTACTAATGGGCAACATTAGGGAGGTCATGACTGGAGGATTATAAATGCATCATCTGCATTAAGCTGCACTGAAAGACACTATCAAAATAGCATTTGTTTGTCCAGTATTGAAAATCTGTACCATATTTCATAAATTATATAATATTGTCATATGGGCAGCCATGGTGGTGCAGCGGTTAGCATTGTCACCTCACAGCAAGAGGTTCTCCGGTTCGATTCTCGGCTAGGGTGCTTTCTGTGTGGAGTCTGCATGTCCTCCCTGTGGTCGCGTAGGTTTCCTCCAGGTGTTCCGGTTTCCTCCCACATCCCAAAGACATGCAGTCGGTGGATTTGACACTCTAAATTGGCCCTAGGTGTGAGTGTGTGCATGTGTGTGCCTTCTGTGGAAGGCTCGGTGCCGGGCTGGCAACTAGACACCGTAAAACTCCACTGCCAATCATGAGTGGACAGATGATCCACTGTGACGACCCCTAACCGGGAAAAGCCGAAAGAAGAAGAAGAAGAAGAAGTCATATCAGGCAAGTCACAGATTATTGGTGTGGCAAGTAAAAGCTATATTGATGGAATTAGATGTATCAAAATTGCAAATATTGGATATAGAACACTGAATATATGTATTGCTTGCTATGAATTATGAAAAATATTAAGTATATTGCATGTAACATTTCCATATCAAAGTAAGTTACTTTTTTTTCTATTTGATTTCTGCCTTTGTTCCTGCCAGCCATTAAGCCTCCCCTTTCAACCTTACCCATCTGTGTCCCCATTCTGTGATCTTAGTTATTTATTTGTTTAATTATACTTACTAGGGTAGAACACTGATCAAACAATGAACAATTACAGGCTCAGCCCAGAATTTTTCTTCTAGTCGTGGCAGGGCTAGCCACTCGATGGTGTAAAATATAGTTCTGGGTTATTTAGTCATGTTGATTAATGTTGCCAAATGGCCATGGACATTTGCCAGTAATAAGTGGGTTTAGGACCCAGCCTACTCTGACCTATGACAGGGACCCATGGAAATGGTGGGAGGGGGGTATGTGCCCCTATTGGCCAGTGTGTCCCTCATAAAGCCCAGCAACTGTAGATCAAAAAGCTGCTGGCTGACTGGTGTCCAGTTGCTGAATATGACTTATATGAGATAGCTCTGTTGAGCGAAACACCAATGAACCTGCCAAATATGAACTAAGAACTGTTGCACTCAGTGTAGATGCACTAACAGAATGGAGCTAAGAATTTAATTACATAAAGGCAAGGAGGAGGATAGACATGTTATGTATCCAGGAGACAAGATGAAATCACTTTGTAGCAAAATCACTTGGCTTTGGATCCAGAGTCTACTACTCAGTAGGAGGACAGACTAGAAATGATGTGAGAATTGTGTTGAGGTAGAGGCTTCAAAAGACAGTGAGGGATTTCATCATTTATTTAGAGCTTCCCTGTGCTTGGCTTGGACACCTGTGTCTACAAGACCTTGGATTGCTTCTATAACCATTTCTGGACCTATAACACTGATATAAGTATTTTTGTACTTAGTCTAACTATCTCAGTGCTATTTAGCAGTTCTGTGCTGCATTTATTGATTTGTTTGAACTTATCACTGTTTTTCAGCCTTCATGTGTTAAAGAAACACCATGCTGTAATGCTTTTAGGTCATTTTAACTGTATTCTGATATTTCTTAACCTCCTCTGATACTGCAAAAGCTGTTCTGACTTTGCCAAAGTTCTTCTGAGTTTGCCAAAATATTTCTAAGTTTTGTTAATTTTTTCTTAGTTTGTAGACATTCTTCTACATTTGCACACATTTTCCTAATCTGAGAACATTTCTCAGGGTTTGTGAATTTATTTCCAAGGATTCATGATACTGCAGGAGTTCTAACTTTTGTTGTAAACCATTTGCTACTGCACTTGAGCCCCAAACCCTTTTTTTACATTAAGAGTTTTTATTCTGCACTCTGATGGGGGCAGAGGGCTGATTCAACTCATCAGAGTTGGGAACTGCTGGTGGAAAGCTTCTTGTGTGTTTATCTGATTGGCCTGAGGACTTAACCATGTAAAAGCTGTTCACCCTGCTGGTATAAAAACCTTACATTTTTGTGAGACTGTGCCCATTTATTCAGAGTTCCCTGTGCCTGGCTTGGACATATGTGACTGCAAGACCTTGGATTGCTTCTAAAACCATCTCTCTGGACCTACAAAGTTGATATCTGACACAAGTATTTATTTTTTATTTTTTATTTTTTGCACTCACTGTAACAATGTCAGCGCTGTTAAAAAGTTCTGAGCTGCATTTATTGATTTGATTAAATTTAAGTCTGTTTTTCAGCATGCACTTGTTAAAGAAATATCATCTGTTTCATACTGCGCTGCTGTTGTGCTTTCTCTCCAATCAACTTCCATGTCTTTAGCCTGGTCTCTGTTGAGCTTAGAGCCTTCTCTGACCACTGCTTTCAGCTCCTTGTGGCAGCCAGTGATTTATGCTGTGGGCAAACTGTTTCACTGAAGATTACTTTGTAATCAATGATTCTATCCCACTGTCCTTTCATTACTAGGATGAAGTCTACCTGAGTGCATGTTGGCCATTCTTGTGACTGTTCCTCTTGCTGAACCATGTGTTGGTCACCATCAAGTCATTTAGCAGACAGCAGTCTAGAATGGTTTCTTTTATTCTTATTTCAAGCAGTGGTCAGAGAAGGCTCTAAGGTTAACAGAGACCAGGTTAAAGACATGGAAGTTGACTGGTGAGAGTACAACAGTTCAAGCAATTACTCAGAACTCTAGCACCTCAGGAAATAGATGGAGTTGAAGAAGAATGACAGTGCTTCAAAATAGCTTTTGTAAAGACTATATAACAGATATGTGGCTGAGCCAGGTATGGAAATAATGTCCATAAGGAAAGTTGGGGGTAGAATGCAGAAGTCATCAAAAGAAAGAAGGAAAAATTGGGAGACAGAAAATATGGACCAGGCTAGGAAGGAATACTAGTCGGCTAACAAAGAGATACTAACAAAGAACAAGGCATCAGAGGCACTCTAAATGCTTCTGGGAAGTGTACAATAGATGACAGAAAGAACCTGTATCAGATTGGAAGCAAAGAAAGAAAGATAAGGGAGTCAGACACCCTTCATAAGGGATGTCTGCAACAACCTGCTGAACAGTCCACAGGACATCAATGGCAGATGGAAGGAGTACTCCCAGCAGCCACTTAATGAAGAAAACTCCAAAGAAGCTGCACTGCCCCAGACACAGCCTATGTTGAAAGGAGAGGAACAGCCCATCAATGAAGAACTAGGAATTCAAGGAAAGCAGCAGGCTCAGAGGTCACAGCAGATATGATATAGATGTTGGGTGAGATAGGGGAGAAATGGTTCCTGAGGGTACTCACAACAGGATGGAGAAAAATATGTATCCCAGACAACTAGGCAGCAAGCATACTAGTACCAGTATTTAAGAACAAAGGGGACATTCACAAAGTGGGCAGTATTAAGGTTTCAAACTGCTATCAGGCTGCATGAAAGTTCTGGAGAGAGTTATTAATAAATGAATGCGGAGAGTAGTAGAATGTAAGATGAGAGATGAGCAGTTTGAATTAGACCCAAAATTTTCAGTGAGACAGACACTTGAGTAGAAGCTTGAAATGAGGAAAGCGTCCAACTGGCCATTCTTAGATTTGGAGAAAGCATATGACAATGTCTGAGAAAGGTGATTTGGGTAGTCCTGTGGTCCCAGAGACAATAGTAGACCTATTGCAGTCTATACACAGGGACCAAATGATTAAAGTACAAAGAGTGTTTGATCTCACAAAAGGGTTCCCAGTGGGAGTAGACGTGCATCAGAGTCCAGCTCTGACCCCATTGCTGTTCATAATGATGATGGACTACATTAGCAAACAGGTCAGAGAAGACAGATACAAGAATTTGCTGTATGCAGACAATTTGGCATTATAGGTAGAATCTGAGCAAGAACTTCATCAAAGATAGGGAAATGGAATGCAAACTTATAGGCACATGGGATGAGACTGACTACAGATAAGATAGTTGTAATTGCAGCAAATTGGGGAATCATTAGAAGCTGAGACATGAGATAGAAAGGAAGATAGTGGAACAGGTTAACAACTTCAAGTATCTGGGAGAGGTGATTGAAGAGAAGGGGTGTCTGAATGAAGAACTCAAAGCTAGAACCAGAGGAGATACAGCCAAATGGAAAAGAATGTAAGGCATTTTGTGTCAAAGTCTAATGAAAGATCAAGCGTGCTATAATCCGAGTAACTGCACAGATCTTGTAACATTGGAAAATAATAAAAGCCTTGTAAGGGCTGTATTTGTACTATCTGTAATCAAAAATCCTGATTATGATGCACTGTAGATGTTTTAATCCTTAAAACAGGAATCTAGCAATGCATACATTACCTTCTCAGCTAATAAATAGAAGGTTTGTGAATTGCTATCAGTTAGTAAAATAACCAGAATCTGCACTCAGGTTTTTTTAATAATCATGGTATCCACTGCCTACTCTAACTTAGAAGGAAAAAAAAATTGAACTCAAGAGAGAAAATTATGATCTGATACATGTCAGGATCCATTACCAGTTGGTAGAATATAAACAGTCCTTTGAGGCATACATCATTTGTCTGTGTTGCCTGACACTTGCTAAAAGCCAAAAATTTAAAGTCAGAGTATAAAGTAAAAAAAAAAAAAAAAAAAAAAAAAAAACAGCAGAACAAGTTGGTGCCCTCAGATAGATCAGTGCAAAAAATGCAAAACATGTTAGAGGCCTTATCCAATCTGATCAGCGTCAGTGACTCTGTGAAGATTAAAAAGGTAGCCTACATTCTTCAGCTGTAAAGACATTCAAAGTGGACATTGCAAGTTGCTGTACATCCTGCTAACCACAGGGAAAAGAACAATCTTTCAGTTACCAACAGCAAAGATCTCAAGAGAAAATACCTGTCTTGAATATCTTTGAATAAATAAAAGGATAATGTTCAGTCACTTAAACGCTGTTCTCCAGTAGATATGCACCTCACCATCTGAAGAAAACATTCAGCCCACCTTAGTGACTTGAACACAGTCTCATCAATATACCGCTGCTCATAAGCAACTCTTTGAACCAAGTACATGTACGCCTGCATGGCATCTACTTTTTCTAAGTAAAAGCCTATGCCAAAGGGCTCTGGCTGACTAAGTTTGCAGATGACTACAAGTTAGGAGCAGTCATTGAATCTCTAAATGACTTAGCCATCCTGTAAGAAGGTTTGTCTCTAATAAATAACTGGTTCCAAAATCACGGACTTAAACTAAGTGCCAAAAAAAGTATTATTGTATTCTTTGGGAAGTCATCTAGCCCAGGGAACTACTACATTGACAATACTCCCCTAAGAGTTGAGACAGTTGTTTTGGATTTGGGAATGTTTGTGAACAGTGATTTGCTCCTTAATGTAAATGGAGGCAATGGTAACTTCACCTGAATCACTAGACTTTTGTAGAAATAAATACTTGACTGCAACAATTTCACCCAATTTTGCCCTACTAGAAGTACCAAATAATATAGCTGCCAGAGTGTCACTGAAATTGCCATCAAGCTAGGTCCCTTTACAAAACACAAGGTCAGGAGTTGGAATCACATATGAGACAATCATAGTTAGTTCTGAATAGCCCTGGTGTTGGAATACAGAATTCACACTGGGACATTTGAGGAGCAAGCATGTCTCTAACTGTCCATGATGGTCATCAAGATTCATGGGTACACCTCCTAGAAAAAAAAGGAAGCAAAGTGAAAGGTTGTGTCACTCCATCTGGGTGCTTAGACATCATAAGTACTACTCCAGTTATGTGTCTTCATGAATGGAAGCAGTGACTAACCCAAGCCTTTTTCAGAATGTACTGCCTCCTGTTGATAGTAAACGCCAGTCTGATTAGTATAGAAAGTACAACAAAGCAGCCGACATCTATCATATACTTGCCAGTGACTACACTGCATAAATTCAAGCCATTACTATAATACTGGTAAAATATACCACTGGACTGTAAAGTTACAAACAATAAAAATAGTCAAAATAGATATGAATATGCAATGTGGTTGGCACAAATTTAATAGATAATGAAAGAAAAGTAATTATACAATGATGGCTCGTATGCATTCAAAACAAGCACACTGATTGGACAGCCCAGTCAGTGTGCCCATTGTAAATCAAACATATACCAGGAGAATAAAGTCCAGCCACTGAATTACCATTGAATGTCTGGACTATCTTTTGGAATATGCTGATGAACACAGCAAAATAGAAGAAAAATTAGGTATGTTCTCAAAAATAAAGAACGAGAACCTCACCCAATCTTCCTTCTGTTTCTGCATTGTCCTTCCTAAAATCTGGACAGAAAAAAACAACAACAGAGATTCTCTGTTGCTTGTCCTGCAATGCACCGTTGTACTGTGCAAGTGTGGAGATGCAAGTCCCATATGCATGCTTAGTACATCAGTAAAGAAGGAAAAACATGGAGGAACACTTCAGCACCCTTATACAAAGATATTATTTAAGAAAGGTAAGCAATTTCTTTCTTAAATAACGTCATTGTATAATAGCAATAATCCACTCCTGGGTGTGGGTATATCAGGATTTACCCACTTTTGGCTTGGTTAGCCCGAGTGATCAAACCACAGCAACCATAGGTAAATCCTGATGAACCCACACCCAGTCATGGATTATTGATTAATTACCACAGTCTTTTGATGAGCACAAAAATGTTTAAAATGCATATAGAATTTGCAAACAAAAAAATGAACACCAGTACATTAATGAGAAAAATAAATAAATAAAAAACTACACAAAGGGAAATAAATAGCAGAGCCAATACTTTATGAAAATAATCTGAAAATTAGTGAAATTTAACTGCCAGTGGCTAAAACAAATAGTTAAAAAATATTCAGTAAGAGAAAATAAAACAAAATTAATAAATTACAAAAAAGCTACTGCAACCAGCATTCGAAAAAGTCTAGTATTAGCAAAAAAAACTTAGCTGAAGTGGTCCCAGAGAGTAAGGTCAAAGAAGTCAGAGCTGAATTCCTGTACTTGTAAATATGTAAAACATGCAATGAAAAAGCATGAAGCATGATAATCACACAAAAATCACACAACTGGTTGAAAAATCTTGCTGATACTATAGGTTTTTTACCCTGCATTGTTATAGTGATACATAAGATAACTTACAAAATTTTGCATTAAGACATAAAGTGGACTCTATGTGCTTCACAGTAAGTTTTGGACAATTCACGGATATCACTATTATTTACAGTATAGTGTGATGAATAATGTTTCTGTTTATACTTTTTGATTAGCATGTGTGATCACATAGATATTAACATTTGTTTCAAGCATAGGAATACAAGTACATATTGCTTGAAAATCTATCACTGATGATATGAAGGATATTGTGATACAATATGCCTGAAAGAGCTGTGGAGTCAATGAGTTAAGAACATTGGGACCAGGTAGTGAAGAGGAAAGGCTCAGGTATGCAAGCTGTGGTACTATAGTCTGGTTCAGAAAATTCTGAAAGTTCAGGTAATGAGGGTTAGTTAAAGGGTATCTTCTGCAGAACATTTAGAAGTGAATGAGGAATGTCTTTACAAGGTCAGAGATGAAGCATAAATGGTTTCTTTAATCAAACTTTAGTTGATACAAGGATTGCACTAATACTAGTTAAGGAGACATTATAAAGAGTGGCAGACTAACATAAATTGTATGAAAAGTGAGGTGCAGAGAAGGGCAGTTGATACTAGCAGGTACTCCAGAGTAATAAATGAATGGAATAGCTGCTAGTCTTGACTGACCTTCTCCACACCCCATTTTTTCATAGAGTTTCATTCCATCTCCACTCCATAGAATGTCGCCAGTCTTTTATTACTTTAAGCATTGTGGTACACAAGTAAAGAAGTAAGGGTTATCAACTGAATTTAAATAGCCACCTACCTCCCTCTACATAAAAAGGAATTGGCTTGAATGCACCTAGGTTCTAACTTTGTGAGTGACATTTTAAGTCTGAACTGTATTTTCAGATTTCAACTGATCCATTAACCAGAGGAGTGACTCATTTATTTGTCCTGTTTTATTCACGTCCTCATAATATTTTTCCTAGACCATGTATTAAAGAAGAAGAGGAATAACAGATGACTCATAAATGATACCAAGCCAGTAGCAATAGCTTCACATAGAAAAAAGAGCTTGGCAATCTCTTCAGATAGGAGAAAGATGTACAAAAAAATCAAACTGGTTTAAGTTCAGTTACAATATTAATTTAGTATGAGAATGTATAAGACTATATCATTTAGAGCAGAGAACACTGAAATCACATTATTTAGGGAGGTCATGATACATGTTACATAAAATAAAGATGAAAAAGAAAGGTAGTACAAGGGTATTACTAACATCCAGAATTGAACTCATACTCATCTATTTTGGTTACCTCCCTTATCAATGTCTGAGTCACAGAGATTTGAATGCTATCACTACAATCATGAACAAATGCAGAAACTGATCTAAGACAGGATGTTAGTTCATTGTAGAATGCGTGTGTACTCACACACATACTCCTTGTACACCAAGAAGTAGTTTGGGCATTTTTATTTCACCTACCTACATTAGATTGAGATGCAGGGGCTGCTCGTGCTATTGGGCTGCAGGACTACAGCCCCCCAGCTGTACAAAAGAAAAGAAATGAATAAAAAACAAACAAAAAAAAAATAAATAAAAGAAAAAATAAATAAAAACAATTGCGCATGTACAGCATTTCTGTGCATTTCTCGAGCCCAGAACTCACACATGCGCACTCGCGGCATTTCCCGAGTCTGGACTGCTACTGAACAAGTCTAGAGCATGCTCACAGATCCAGACTGCTAGTAAGACAGTCCAGACCTGGAAGACAGCCTTCAAAAAAAAGATCCCAGAAGTCTCTGCAGCTACAACTGCATAGACTGGAGGGGGATCGGACTGCAACGTCTGCAGGCTCATGCCTGGTCTCGCGGGAAGGACAGGACTTTGGTTCTCTTTTGGGGCTTTTGCATTTGAAACTGAGCTTTGGCTGGCAGGCATTAACAAAGCTGCTATGATGAGAACTGAATTCACTGAATATGTTTGGGGCTGTATTCCCCCATTATTTGCTTTGTCTAGGTGTTTTGTGCTAAGCAGTTGAGAGCTATGGTGAGAACTGAATTCACTAAATGATAGCTATTTAAGTTTCAGTCTACCTGTCTTTCGAGAAACAGCTGGTTTGGCATAGTGGTATGTTGTTCTGATTGTAGTGCACAGGGTTTTAGATTCACGACTTGGCAGTAAAATTCATGGTGGTAACAAAGAATTTTATTCTAGCAACTTTCCAAGATTATGCAAGCAATGTTTAAAATGCGTTCCTAGTTTTGGGTCTTTTGTTCCCCTCCCCCAATAAATTTTGGCTTTTTCCAGATTTCTTGTGCTTCAAAGTTGAGAGATACAGTTGAGTGCTGAGTACATTTTACAAGGAGCTGAGAGCTTGAAGAGAAGTTTAGTGCTGCTTATGCCATGGCTGCTTGTGTTGTTAATAGCACAACAGATAGTGTGCATGCTTTTGATGCAGAAGACTGTGGGTTCTACTCCAACAGTATATAGATGCATTACTGATACTGTACTGTGTTGTGCTTTTAAAGAGGGTGGATGCTGCAGTCTTAAGAATGTCTTCTTTGGTGAAGATACCTAGTAATGATGAACCTGTTATCAGTTTGCCATCCATTCCCTATTGCAATATTACTAGCTTATCATTTTTTAATGTAGCATAGGCAATGTATTCCTCAAGAGCAGCAGGCACTTTACTTGTAGATGAAACAATGAAATATAAAGTTGTGTGCTAGCAGCAACCTCTTCATTAGCTACAGATCTCTTTAATGTGGAATTATTTAGATGACTTTTACTTCTGCAGAGATTGTGCATATTTACTGATATTGGTGGATTGTAGAAGTCTGAGTATACTTTTATGATGGAAATGTTCTGAATTGGACAGTTTTGTCATTATTGTTGCATGCATTTTGTTTCATTGTTTACTGGAAAAATGTTCAAAACAATAAATTTAAAATGCCCTCTAACAACTGCACTGTATTATACAAGGAATATAATTTAATACAATCAGGAAGGTGTATTAAAGAACACATGTATGTTTCCTGTGCAAGATGATTTGAAAACAGCCCAAGTTAATCTTTATCTGCCACGTGCCAGATGTATTTTCTTTGAATGTGCATTTTGATACTGTTTCAATGAATGTGAGTTTCAAGGGCAGAGAAGTTGTAATGCTAAGTCTATTTTCATTGTGAAACTGCATTGCTTTGTT
Organism: Protopterus annectens; assembly: GCF_019279795.1. Classification (NCBI taxonomy): domain Eukaryota; kingdom Metazoa; phylum Chordata; order Ceratodontiformes; family Protopteridae; genus Protopterus; species Protopterus annectens. Next base: position 927,474,773 of record NC_056735.1, on the reverse strand, counting down.
TAGCAGATGTCTATTAGTGTTTGTGTTGTAAAATGTAAAATAAAACTTTTAAATGAAATCCAAATCATTGTAGAAGTAAAGCAATATGCATATTACAGTGTTTATGGTAAATGGGGCAAAATAGCCAAGTAGTGGGAGATTGGAATAGCTGCAGGGTGAAGCCCTTTCAACCATGATTTTGTGAGGGGGGAAGGGAGGCAAACTCAGCCCCGGAATATATGAATAGATTTTTGCTTCTTATTTTTGGTTTGTTCCTCATAACATTTGTGGTTTTCTGGCAAATCACTTAGGAATGAGGTCACTAAATAATGACAGACACTGAGTTTCAGACTTCACACCCTTCAGAAAAATGCATGCTAAAGCAAGACCTGTTATTCTGTCAACTGTCTAAGTTTATACAAGAGGAATTGTTCTTACTGTTTGCATGTTTCCCCAATATATTTGGCCTTGTCCAGATTTCCTGCATTAAGAGTTTGAGAGGTATGAGCAAATAAATCGCTTTATCAAATTAGGTATATCAAGACCTTTCAACTGTCCCCGATTTTAGCTCAAAATATTGCTCTCCCCCTAATAATCCCTGTGCAAAATGACAAATTTGGAAGAAAACATGGAGGGTTTACAGTTAATAAATAATTGTAATGATCAGAGTTATATATTACTTTTAATTTCAGAAATGCATGTAGATTCTCTTATTTTGTCAGCTGCTCAAGTTAACAGTACTAATATTAAAAAAGTGTCCCTTCTTTGACAGTTTCCCAGCTGTATTGTGTAGTTATTTTATATTTTTGCATCACATTTTTGGTCTGTTTTTCATAAAATTGTGGTTTTCGGGCAAATTAGTAGCAAATCATTAAAGGCTGAAGTTAAAAAATAATGGCAGACATTTGAGTTTCAGATTTCATACCCTTCAGAAAATTCATACTGATGTTATCTTTCTAAGTTTATAAGAGCAATATTTAAAATCTTCCTTATTTTGGGCCTTTGTCCCACTTCTGTTTATGACTTTGTCCAGATTTCTTGCTCTGAGGTTGAGAGTATGACAAATGTGTCAGGGCCTTCACCGTCAGCCAGAGGCATTTCAAATTGTGACATACTTGTTGCTCCCCACTACCCCATGCAGTGACTCTGGATGTCTCCAAGCAAGGCAAGGAGCAGTTATGCAGTGTAAGTGTGCAGAGTATCCTGCTATCCAATGTAGACACAAGTACTACTATGGCTTTCATCTGTCCTTGATTTTGCAGAATGTTCTGGTTTTCTGTCATATTTTTATACTGTTGATTTATGCTTCTTCTTATTTAGAAAATGCATGTTGTTGCAGAGCCTGTTGCTCTGTGTTTCAGTAGCAATGCTTTAATGACCAGCAAGTAAGCTTGTGTGAGATGGTAAGATGCAAGTAAGCTTTAATAAACACACTGTTAAAGAATTACCAACATTTAAAGCCTTTTTGTTGCTGCCAGGCAGACAATATTTACATAACTAGATTACGTATAAGCCTTAGGTATTGAAATGCATATGACAGTATTTCTAATAAAGGGCAGGATTACAGTATTTTCAGAAGCTCATTACATTTGTTGGAGACTTGCAGTCATCTTTGCAGGCTTTACCCATAAACTAAACAGAATGCGAATATATCATGTGTGGTCCATAACCCGTGCGGTAATCCTTTAAGCAGTTTATCTTGAGCTTGTTTCTTGTGTGCTGTTCATTTTTTACTTTGGTCATGTTTTCCCCATGAAACAAGTAGATAGATGTCAGGCAGTAGATCTTTTTTGGCTAAGAAACATTTTTACAAGTGGGGGTATCACAGAGATTGCTACTTTCAGCATGTTACTTGGTACTTGTATAAAACTGAATATAAATAAAATTAGAACTGTAGTGCAAGGAGAAGTGATTTGAGTTGAGTGTTTTTTTTTTTATATACTGGATTTTGACTGGCATTCCAGTAATGTATTTAAAAAGTAATTTCTTTTTTCATGCCTCACAACCTTTTTGTTTCCATCTAGATATTAAGTAAGCTGTCATGTAGCCAATGCATTAAAACATTTTTTTCTTCTACACTTCATTTTGTCTTGATTGGACTCTCATAATGATGGTTTGGCACCCAGGGCAGCGTATTTAATTGAAGTCCCAATTTTTGCATTTTTGGCATAGTCCCACCCCTTTCTAGATGACCACAGCCTTTCCCTTTGGCCCCATCCATTCAGCTGTCTCCTGTAGCCCCCCCCCCCCTTTGATTTGAATCCACCAGCTGCCACTGTTGAAATGTGAGAGGAAACTGAATTCCACAGCAAAAACTCATTTAGACATAGGGAAAGCATAGTCACTCTGCACAGAAAGATCTAAACTGGGAACCAAACCAGATAATGAAGTACTGTGAGGCAGCAGTCCTAACCACTGCACTATTCTAGAATGAACCTCTCCTTCCATAGCCTCACCATTAAATTAAAAAGGGCTATGATTCAGACAGCAGAGTGACTGGCTATATGTCAGAGGTAATTGACCATGAAAGTTTGGTATCTTTGATTATAAACACACTAGTGAGGCAAAGTCTGGAGTATCACATTGCTTTGTGACTATATTATAAGAATAATATCTAACAAGTTGAATAAGGCAGCTGTCACAGAGAAACTGGAAAGCAGAGTTTAATATGCTATAAACTTACACAAACTGGAGAAAACATGGAACAAGCAAGTGACAAAAATCTTTATATAGTCCTGAGTTGTTGAGAACCTCTGACAAAAAACAAATTGAAAATAAACATACAAGACGGGAAGGGTTTCTGGATAAAGATAACGGGAACCGGGTCTATATCAAATTATCGAAGTATTCAATCTTCGAATCACTAAAATTCGAACTTTAGTGATCAAAGTCTGAAAACTTTGAATTACTAAAAAAATTTTAAAAACAAAAAAATGTAACACCAAAAGGCTGTAAGCAGGGGGGCAAGCACCCTGCACCCCCTGCTACTTAAATATTCCAAATCAGAAATTGCACTTCAGTGCAGTACAGTGCGGAAATGGAAGATTTCTGTTTCCTATTGTTAAATAAAAACAAAGATAACAACACAGGAGGCTCAGATGCAAAAGTTTACTAGTGTACACCAGGAGGCAAAAAATGTACAAGTACAGAATTTTGTCTGACATGATGCAGGAAGTACACAATTTTATATAGGTTTAACATTCAAGCTGTGCCCACCTTACTGACGTGGTTAGTCACAGGGCACCTACATCACTATGGTTTACAATATTCTATTCATAAGAAAAGCTGATGTTATACATTTTAAAAGTTTTCCCATGGGAATAATACAGCCTTGCAAAGCACCTGGTCAGTTATAATGTCTTTCTGTAAATGTTACTCCTTCAAGGTTTCAGGCCTGCTCGAATACAATATTTGGTTCAGTCTTGTAATACACTTCTTTGTTCTTCTTGCAACATTACCTCAGCAGCTGTGTCTTATCTTGGTAATATTCACAAGGCCAATTGTCCCAGAGGAAGGAAGAATATTTTCAATGCTTTATACATTTAATTTCCTGACCCAGCAGATAATCATTAGTGAAAAACATAAGCTTGCTGAGCTGGCTACTGCCAGGGTCAGAGTTCAAATACACTGCAGCTCCAAAGCTTCAAGCAATTACATGTAAAATCATTCTTATTGCCATATTATTAATAGACTAAAATGCATTATATACTTTTTGCTTTTTAACTAACACTTTATATGTGTTCAAATACATATTTTTCTAACATTTTCCTCCCTTTTAATACTTTTTATTCTATTCTGAAATGTAAACAATGTCATATCATCCCCTAGCCTTCTCCCTTAAGGACTTTCAACTAGGCAAGTCATTTAGTTTATACTTTGGAAAGATTTTCGTCTGAAATTAATTGTTCCAATTCAATGTCTTGGCACAAAGTTTCAGTTCCAGATATATCAATAAAATCTTTGATTAATCTTTTCATGCAGGGGATCCCACAACAGATACATGCTCCTAATAGGAGCAGACCCACACAAATAGCAATCAAGACGTTCATTAGGATAGAACCACACCCACCAAACAGTCTCTGGAAAAAGTTCGTCAGTGGGTTTGGGCCTGGTTCAGTCATGGCCGATACCTGCTGTATTACCTCTAGGTGGTCATTAATTTCATGTTGATTGTCTGGTATAAATGCACAGCATTCTTCTTTGATAAGCGCGCACGTAACACCTCTCGCCGCTAGGGTGAAGTCAAGAGCCATTCGATTTTCTCATTGCATTCAGTTCATCAGTCACTAGTTCGAGAGCAGAAAAAGTTGCGTTACTCATTACTTCGAGAAGTTTCAACAGCTTTCTCAACTCCCAGATCGATTTGACTGCTCCATATGATGGAAGTATTTCAGCCCAGGATATAACACTGTCACTCAAGTCCATATGAGTCAATTTTTCTTTATCTTTTATGGAATGATGGTCTTTCCAACCAGCTTCGATTTTTCCCACTGGGTTCACAGGTTTTCGATTGGACCTTCAGGTTTCTGGGCTACATCTCTCACATTTCGTATCTTATCTAGAGGTAATTCTGCAGTATGCCTTATGGCCGGAACCAGATAACCGAAAAAACAACTGCTGGACCAATTCTCAGGTAGCCATTTGTATGCCTTTTTCCCACAAACAAAATAACAGTTTTCTACTTTAGTACTGATGCGGGTTAATTCTGAATTAAACATTTTCTTGTCTATAACAGACAGTTGTTTATGTAAAACAGGATTTCTCTGCACATCACTTAATGTTGTTTTCATTAAACTCAAATATGAATCATAATTTGTGTTACAAACAGTGCTTTTATCTTTAGCTTTAATATAGCATTTGTAAGATATGGTTATATTACAGTTACTCCAACCCACTTGAAGTGTATCATTTTTGTAAAAACATACAATTCCCTTCTATGTAATAGGCAAATACAATGCAATTTTGTCCTGTGATCTTACAGATCCTGTATCAAAAAGTAAATTCTCCCAAGTCTCATTTATCCCCAAGGGGACAGCGGACATTAACAGTCCTCCATATGCTGTTGGTATAGCAGTACAAACCCAGCAATTTGAAATGTTCATAGTCTCTACATATACATGCTTCATAGCTAGGTATGTGTTAAAGTTTGGATGCCAGTCTACAGACAGTTCATCACGTCTCTCCACTTTCACTTGTGTGGTTACATGTAGGAAAAACCACAACAGAAGGAAGGTCATCACAATCATAGTCAATAAATGCATAGTCAACAAGATGATTAAACAACATCACCAATTTAAAAGTACCAGTGGAGGAAAAAAAGCCCAAATCTTTTCCTTTTTTCTTCACTTTAATAATAATCCAAATAACGACAAGACACTCCAACACCACAAAGAAACCAATGTCACTGAAACCTCAAAGCACATAAACGCTATGTCTCCACACTTGCGTTTTCGTTTACTTCACTTCCTCGGATGTGAATGAATAATTATGACAAAAACACGCTACTTTATATATACTCATTCATTAACTTAATTAATTAAATATACTTCTATTCCTTAATTATTTAATTATTTAATTGTCATTTCACTACATCAGTTCCTACCAAATAGAACTTTAAAAACATAAAGATCTTAACATATATAACTTTAAAAACATTCCTACTTAAAAACATTGTTGTTTTAAAATAAAATACATTACAAAATTTATTTATTGTTATATACTACCTTCATTATATTATGTATTAAATAAATAAATAAATGAGAAACAACCACTTTTAAACTTCATTGAGAAATGCATTAAATAAAATGAAATGTAACAGCACCATCTAGAGGTGGAAATAACAATTTATCTTGAAAATTCATCATAAAAGCATTCAAATACTTTGAGCTGTTATATTATACAATTTTACAAAACATCCATACTCACATACTAAAGGTTAAATAAACTAAAAGAAGAACCTTTTAAGTTACAAACGTTTCATATAATGAAATCGAAACATCCCACATTTCACTTATAATTTAGCTGCCCTCATTTTCAAAACTGGGGCTAGCGACACAATATTATTTAGGCCAGGTGGTTTATTAGACTCTAAGTGGAGTTGCCATAACAACTCTTTGTACTCAATTGTGTCCTCCCAAGGTCCACCTCTTATATCTTTTGTTACTACTTCCAAAACAAAGAAGGAGAAAGTGGCCTCCACACATTTCATTTTATGTCTGTACAGAGCATTATTAATACTATTGGTCTTGATATCATAGTTGTGCTCATATATTCTATTTCTTAATTTTCTCTCTGACTTACCGACATAAAATGCATCACATTCTCTACACAAACTCAAGTAGACTATTCCACTAGTCTGACAATTTGCATATTGACTACTTTGGATCACAATGTCCCTGCTACTAATATAGATTGTATCCTTAGCACATATATGTAGACATTGAGAACAACTTCCACATTTAAATGTGCCCACTCTCCCCTTCTTCGCTCTACTACTTTTTGATTTGTCCTCAAAAAAATTTTTGAGGCTTTTGCCTTTCCTGTAAGTACATTTTAGGGGGTATTTAAACAGGCAACTCAAGTCAAAAATTTCCCCAAATTTTTGCCATTCACTTTCTAATAAATTTCTAATTTTTGTTGCTTCACCACTATAGTCCAATACAAAGTTATTATTCCCCTCATACTTATCATTATTAACCTTCTCCTTCTGCCATCCCTCTCTACCTAAAATAGGCTGAAATTTATCAATCCTACCTTTTATAACCTCATCCTCAATTTCCTGTATTAATTTGTTGGGGTAGCCTCTAACTAAAAGCATATTATGTAACCTTTTACATTCTTCCCTAAAATCCACTTCTCTGGAAGTCATTCTGCTACCTCTCACAAATTGGCCTTTTATTAAGCGTTTCTTTTGATGGTGAGGGTGAGCACTATTATATGCTAAAAATGAATTAGAATAACTTTCTTTCCTGTACACTTTAGAAAAAAATTCATTCTCACCTTTACCTACAAAAAATGTCCAAATATTTTAAACTTTCCTTATCCTTTACATAAGTAAAAGTGAGAAAGTTAGTGGTTTGAGATTTATATTCAAAGAAAGTGGTAAATTCTACATCAGTACCCACCCATAAAAAAACATATATCATCTAGGAATCGTTTATAGAGCTTCCAACAATGCTTATATTGAGAATTTAAAATATATTTATTTTCCCAGGCTGACAAAATAATATTTGCATAAATAGGTGCGCATCTCGCACCCATTGCTACCCCCTTAACTTGCTTAAAAAATTCTCCTTCAAAATGCAAAAAATTGTTGTTCAAGACCAATTCCATTAATGTTAAAACTAAGCAAAAATCATTGTGGGAAAATTTCCCATAATTAATCAGGGCCTCTTCGAACCACTCTAACCCTTCCTTATAAGGGATAGAAGAAAAAAGGTCTACTATATCCATCGTGATGAAGGTTATATTCTTATCAAACAATTCCATCTTTAAGTTCTGCAATAAATCCTAAGAATCCTTCACTATACACCCACCCCCTCATTCAGTACTTCTTTCAACTTTCTATCCAGCCATTTGGCTATAGGTGCTGTAATAGAGCCTTCTGATGATACTATCGGTCTCATGGGTGGGTTGGATACATTCTTGTGAACCTTCGGTACCCCAAATATATTCAGTACCTTGGGTTTATCCACATACAAATATATATATATGCTCACATCAATTACCCCATCTAATAATAAATCATTTAGTGCCACAAAGATTTATTGCCGATATTTATTTAGTTTTATGAAGATCTCATATACCTCTCCTCGTTTTCCAACACCTCCAACATTTTGGATTCATAATATACCTGATCCATAATAATGGTTCCACCACCTTTGTCTGGTTTGAGTATTCTGATACTTGGGTCTTTTGATAAATTCTGCAATAATTCATTTTCTTCTTTGGTTAAGTTAGACCCTACCCAGTTCTTGGATAGCTCGCCCCTAATTTTATTCTCCATCATTACTTCAAAATTTCTTAACTGTCGGTTTAAAGGGGGATTGAAAATACTTTTTTATTCATTCACATCCGAGGAAGTGAAGTAAATGAAAACGAAAATGTGGAGACATAGCGTTTATGTGCTTTGAGGTTTCAGTGACATTGGTTTCTTTGTGGTGTTGGAGTGTCTTGTCGTTATTTGGATTATTATTAAAGTGAAGAAAAAAGGAAAAGATTTGGGCTTTTTTCCCCTCCACTGGTTCTTTTAAATTGGTGAGTTTGTGTTTCGTACTTGCCTCCATTTGACTATGATTAAACAACATCTTTGGGGTTGATCTGTATTTTTACTCGTTTTGCTCTTGGCCATCCTGCCTTTGTTGTGTATCAGTCACAAAATGTTTATCAAGTTGAAAATTCTTTACTGGTTTACAGTGCGTCAGATGGACCCAGGACGACCTCTCAGCAACTTTGACTGCAGTAGGCATCGCCAACAGTACCTGGTACGGTCCTTCCCACTTTGGACTTGCCTAATTCTTCTTCATAACCTTCAACCACACCCAAGACCCCGGAGTCAGCACTGCTTCCAACGGTCTGGTCTGTCTTTTATCTGAAAAAGAGTTCAACTGCAAAACAGTTTTATTTGTTAACAGTTTCCTCATATAGCTAGCTAATGAGCTGTCAGCCTCTAGTTCTGCAGGCATGAGAGCTTTCCACTGTGGCACATAATATGCCCTTCCAAATATCACTTCAAAGGGGGTCAAACCCTTTACGTTTGGAACTGTTCTCATGTTCAGCAGTGCCAAAGGCAAACAGCAAATCCATTTCTTCTGTGTTTCGCTCACTAACTTTCTCAACTTGCTTTTTAAAATTCCATTGTACCTTTCCACCAGTCCTGCAGACTGTGGGTGGTAAGCACAATGATTCTTCAAGGAGATCCCAAAGAATCTCCCAAGCTGGTGAATCATCTGATTAACAAAATGTGTCCCATTGTCACTATAAATCCTTTCCAGTATGCCAAATCTAGGAATTATTTCTTTTATTAGGGCTTTTGCCACTGTTGCTGCATCCGGATTTTTAGTTGGAAAAGCTTCTACCCATTTAGAAAACATATCTATAATTACTAAACAATATTTTTCCCTTCACATTTATTCAATTCTATGAAATCCATACAAATAGTATGGAACGGATATGGTGGTATAGGAAAACTCCCTTGCTTGGGTTTGAATGCCCCTTGTGCATGATGTTTGTTACAAATATGACATGCTGCACAAAATTTTTGTGTATAGTTTGTGAATCCATATGTTTGGAATATTCGATTTACTAACTGTACCATCCCCCCTGTTGAGACATGGCACTGCCCATGGCTCAACAAAGCTGCATATCTAAATAAATTAGACGGCAATATTGTTTTTTTCTCTTTGGAGATATACAGTCCATTTTCGAGGATTGCACCTCGTTTCTCCCATTTCTGTTTCTCTGCCGTTGTAGTTAATGTCTGCATTGTTTTTAACTTTTCTAGATCTAAAATCTCAGAGGGCTGTAATTCCTCAGTTAAAAGTAAAGTTTCTAAGTCTGAGGCTGCTTGCTTTGCAGCTGCATCAGCTTTTGCATTTCCTTTTGAAATTCTATTCTGTTGTTTTGTATGAGCTAAACATTTACAAATAGCTACTTTAGTAGGTAACTGAATGGAATCTAATAAGTTCAAAATAAGTTGCGCATGATTAATCGGTTTGCCATTGGATGTTATCATTCCCCTATTTTTCCATTGTTGTGCAAAAACATGCACTGTAGAGAAAGCATACTGACTGTCAGTATATATGTTCACACATTTATCTTTCACTAGAGTGCAAGCCCGTGTTAAGACTATCAATTCTGCTGCTTGAGCAGATAGGTTATGCGGTAAGGGTTGGGCTTCTAAGGTTTCTGTATCTGTAACTACTGCATACCCCACTAGATTTTTCCTGTAGGACCCCTTCTGCACGAGCCATCCATGTAAAATGTCACCTCAGCATCATCCAAGGGCATATCAGTGAGATCTTGTCTGGGCAAGGTTATTTGCTCAATTTCCTGTAGGCAACTGTGCAGTGTGCCATCCACAGGGGTTGGAAGCAATGTTGACGGGTTTAATGTTGTACAATGTTCAATTACCATATGAGGTTGGCTCAGCAGTATGGTCATGCATGAAAGATGTCTAGCAGGAGAAAGATATGCTATTTTTTCTTGCAGTAAAATTATTGCGACTGCATGAGGCACTCTCAATGTGAGAGGGTGGAATAACACTACTGAGGCCGAAGCCTGTACTACCATTGCAGCTGCGAATACTGCTTGCACACAGTGAGGCAATGATCATGCCACTGGGTCTAACTGTGATGAATAGTAAGCTATGGGGCGTTGCTTATCCCCATGCTGTTGCATCAGAACTGACGTCATATACCCTAGTTTACAATCTACGGTCTGAAAGAATCTTTTGTGATAATTTGGAAGTCCTAAAACTAATGATGAAGCTATCAATTGTTTTAGTCTGCAGAAAGCTGTTTCTGCTTCGGGTGTCCATTGTAACAAATCTTGTGCTGCCATTGGTGTTTTATATATTAAATCAGCCAGTGGAGCAGATTCTAAAGCATAGTTTGATATCCAGCTTCAACAAAAATTAGTCGTTCCCAAGAAGGACATCATTTCCTTCTTGGTTGCTGGTTTAGGTGCTTGTAAAATTGCTGTTTTTCTGTCTTCATCTAATATTCTACCTTCATTGGATATTACATATCCTAGGTATCTAACCTGTTTTTTCCAAAGTTGTAATTTACTTTTGTTTACTTTATGTCCCTGTGCTGCTAAAAATTTCAATAACTCTATAGTATCCTCCCTGCATTGATGCTGGGTGGGGGCTGCTAGCAAAATGTCATCTACATAAAGCAGAATTTGACTATCTCCTGGTGGGGTAAACCCTGTCAGGTTGCTAGCCATTTCTTGTGCAAATATTGTTGGACTCTCACAATATCCCTGTGGTAGCCGAGTATAGGTATACCTTTTACCCTGAAATGTAAATGCAAACCAATACTGGCTATCAGGATGTATAGGTTTTGAAAAGAAAGCATTGCTTATATCTACCACAGTGAAATATTTTTGTTGTGGCTTCAAATCATTCAACAAGGTGTGTGGGTCTGGCACCGTAGGTGCCCTAGGTATTATTGCATTGTTTACAGCTTGTAAATCCTGTACCATCCACCATTCCCCGTTTGCTTTTTTAACAGGAAATAGAGGGGTATTACATGGTGAATCAAGAGATTCTACCACTACTCCTGCCTTGAGTAATGCTGCTATAATAGGCTTGATTCCTTGCTCTGCATCTTTCCTCAAGGGGTATTGTCTTTTCTGTGGTCTAAATGCTGATTTTGGTGTAATATTAACTGGTCCTGCTGTTCGAATAAGTCCTACATCTGATTTGCCTGTTGACTAAAGAATCTTTGATATATTACACAAGGCTTTCTCTTCTTCTTCTAACAAGAATGCTAATCAGCTGTCCTCACTAGTTTGTAAGTGTACAGCTGGATGTGTCTGTGTTAGCCAATTCAATTTCTGTTTTTGTATTCCCTGCTCTGATAATTCTAAATCAGTTTGTTTTTCCCATCTTGTTACTTTTTCTCCTAAGTCCGCCCATTTCACATTCTTGCTTTTTGTCAAGCTGACATGTGGTAATTGATTGGACTTGTACAGTGCTATGAATTCTGGAGGTAATGAACAGCTTACCACACTGTTTCCCTCAGTATCCCAATACAAGGTTCGCAATACTAATCTGTTAGCAGGATTTTTGAATAATTCTTGCTCATATTCTTTATCAGGTCCTGGCATACTACAATAGTATAGAGTACAGTGTAACAAATGCTGTTGGTCAGTGTCAAGGGAGGGGGTCTTACTGATAGCTACATTCATCAGTTCCCCGGTTACTGCCCCTGGACCAGTCGTAACTAGGTCCTGGCAGTACCAATAAAAAGTTTCACCCTCCGGTCGCACTACGAACGTATCCATTTGTCTTTGTGCCTCCATACCCTGCATAGTAGGAACTACCGCTATGCCAAATATCTGCATAAGATCTCTTCCCAGTAAGTTTACTGGACATTTTGCAGAAACTACAATTTCACTTTTCTGAGTCATACCTGAAACAGGGTCAGTTATTGCTATATCATGGGAGAGTGGCTCCCTATATAGCTGTCCGTTTTCTGCTTTCACTAATATATAATCAGGTGATTCGGAATATTCTGGTAACTTGGAGGGGTGTATCAAAGTCCGTGACGCCCCTGAGTTACACAGGAATTTGACTTCCCTCCTCTTCACCAGAAGTGTAACTTCCGGTTTCGTGTCTGCCAGATAGAGCTCCAAGCTCAGTAATGCCAAGTCTAAAATTTCACTTTCTTCATCCTCCATATCTACTTGCACTTCCTCTGTTCCTTCTACTACATTTACATTTGTCCTTTGTTTGTTAGCCTTTCCTGATGATTTCTGACTTTCATCACTATCATATAGTCAGCCCTCATCACCTTTACTTTCTGTAGTTACCTTTTTATTTAGCCTGCAATCCCTTGCTAAATGTCCTTTCTTTCCTCACTTAAATCACTCACCTTTCTTTTTTCTCTCCTCAAAATCTTCTGACCATTTGTCAGATTGTCTATTTCCCTGGCCTTTTTTATTACCCTTTTTTCCTGACTGTACTACAAAGACCTCAGCTCCGTCTTCAGCTGTGAAGACCTGTGTCTTCTTTTTCTTTTTACTATTAAAGTGTCTTTCAGCATGTCTAGCATATTCAAGTAAGGCTTGTAGCCTACTTGTTCGATGATCTATCATATGCTTTGTAATAAAGCTACTGATAGGTGCAATGCAACCTTTCAAAAATGCATTTTTCAATTGCTGTTCATATGAAGTATCATGTGTCTGATTTTCAGGAATAGCCATACCACTATGGTTATTGAAACATTCCAATAATCTACCATAGTACCCATCTACAGTTTCATTCTCTTGTTGTATGCATTGGTTAATGCAAGTCCAATCTGCTCTAGGTTTCCATTTTTCAGAAATTCGGTCTGTAAGACCTTTTACTCTGTTGTCTAGTTCTGCATTACTATGTGGGAGTGGTTTAAGCTCTGCATTACGAGGATTCCAGGTGCCACAAATCATGTGCCAGTCTGGATCCACAATTTGTCTAACTACCTTTTCTACTTCTTCCCCATTTAAGTGGTAACTTAGTCTCATACCTTGTAAATCTTGTAAAAACTTTGTGTAATTAACTTTTGGATGAGGGATTCCCTCTGTAGCTTTCCGAATATCTTCCGGTGTCCATGGTCTGTATACTAGAAGAGTTGTGTCCTGCCCTTCCTGTCCTGCCTGAGGATTTGGTACCTCGATTAGTGGACAGATCTCTTCCTCACTCTCCTCTAGTGTGTTTCTCCCTACTTGATACAAGTGTGTGTCCCCAAGTGTTTTACGTGTCCGGGACCTAGTTTCAATAGGATCTCTAACAAATGGTTTTAATGTTCTTGTGACATCAGGATAACGTGGAGGTGGACCAGCTTGTCCTCCCACTTCATATCCTGAAAAAGGCATCGGAGGGGGTGGGGGAGGAGGAGCCATTGCTATTACTGTATTATTATCCTCTTTATCTAAAAATAATGTCTTAGCATTTTTAGTTTTTTGTTCCCTTCGGTTTACTTCCTCAATCCACCTGTGTGCCTGAGGAATGCCTAATCGTTGTTGTTTTTTTGCCTGACCTTCTGCGTCAGATTTAAGTTGCTTTAAAAGTTTAACTAATGAAATTTTATCTAATTTACCATCAAATCCGTATTTATTAACCCATTTTGTATAATACCTTACATTATCAGCCCGTTGTAATTGCATATATTTTGCGTCTTCAGTTAGGGGCGGATCTCGCGATGTTTTAGTACACTGATTTCCCATACTAAAAGAAAATGTTACGTAACCCTTTTCACCACATGGTATTTCAATTCCTTACACAGTTTATCTAGAATGGCTGCCTACCTTATTCTGTTTCCCTGATCCCTGACAAAATATACAGTAATTTCCTTTTGTCCCTGATCTGTATAACAAATCTTCTGACAATAGTATTTACTGTAACCTAGTCCCTGATCTAAAACAGAAAAAAGGCAAATATTTTCCTACCTGAGCCTCCTGAGTCGACCAGTTCGAGACCGCTCTTCGGCCGCAGATCAGAAAGTGGCCAGCCTCTCAAAACGACAATTCAGTCGGAGGTCTTTGTATTTCAAGAAGAACCATTTCGGTAGCTTCTCCTGTGCAGTGTTCAACCACCGCTACACTCTGATCTGTAGCTGTCTGAGGGTTTCCATTTCAAGAAGGACCAAACTGTTAAATAAAAACAAAGATAACAACGCAGGAGGCTCAGATGCAAAAGTTTACTAGTGTACACCAGGAGGCAAAAAACGTACAAGTACAGAATTTTGTCTGATATGATGCAGGAAGTACACAATTTTATATAGGTTTAACATTCAAGCTGTGCCCACCTTACTGACGTGGTTATTCACAGGGCACCTACATCACTATGGTTTACAATATTCTATTCATAAGAAAAGCTGATGTTATACATTTTAAAAGTTTTCCCATGGGAATAATACAGCCTTGCAAAGCACCTGGTCAGTTATAATGTCGCTCTGTAAATGTTACTCCTTCAAGGTTTCAGGCCTGCTTGAATACAATAGTTGGTTCAGTCTTGTAATACACTTCTTTGTTCTTCTTGCAACATTACCTCAGCAGCTGTATCTTATCTTGGTAACATTCACAATGCCAATTGTCCCAGAGGAAGGAAGAAGATTTTCAATGCTTTATAGATTTAATTTCCTGACCCAGCAGATAATCATTAGTGAAAAACATAAGCTTGCTGAGCTGGCTACTGCCAGGGTCAGAGTTCAAATACACTGCAGCTCCAAAGCTTCAAGCAATTACATGTAAAATCATTCTTATTGCCATATTATTAATAGAATAAAATGCATTATATACTTTTTGCTTTTTAACTAACACTTTATATGTGTTCAAATACATATTTTTCTAACACCTACACTGTAGCGCAATGTCGGAGTTGGTGTATTTAAAGAGCGGGGGGGTTGCGGGGCCCAGCCCCTATCATGGGGGGTGTCGGGGAGCTTGCCCCCCCCTGCTTACACCCTTTTGTGTCGTTTGTTTTGTTTTAAAAATGATTTTTATAGTAATTTGAGGTTTTCAGACTTCGATTACTAAAGTTCAATCTTTAGTGATTCAAAGTTTGAAAACTATGACAATCTGATATAGACCCCAGAAACCTACCTCTGACAGCTGGTTATAAGTATAGGAATCAAATATTAAAAATATGGCTTTATAGAGCTTACTGCTTTGTAATGTGAGTACTGTGGTCATTCACTTATCAAATCCTTTGAAGAAAGGACAGCCCATATATCCCAGATCCTATAACATACCCTCATCTTATTGCACAAGGTCTTACCTGGAGTTGGGGTAGAGTCATTTAGGCTCTATTTACCATATGAAAAAGTGTACTCTATTGTATCAGATTAATACCAGTGCAAGCTGTGATACATGTAAAGGAGGGTACACATTTCTTTTTTATGTATGACAAATTGGACAGTTAGCTAGCAAGCAAATTCACATTTCATATTTACCTAAATAAAAATTATGTTCAGGTCTTAAGGGTCAGGCTTTGAGACAATATGGTAGCATTTCAGGAAAGACTCAGTATGTTCATAGACATTTTTTCTCATGTGTCCATGTGGGGCAAGCAAAATATTTCCAGACTCTCAGCCTTGTTATCTTATGTTGGCATCAAGTTACGATGTGATCTTGATGACTGAAAGACTACAAAGTACTATAGAATCTAACTGTTGAATACATGTCTGCCTTTGCCTCCATTTAACCACTTTCAATAAGCCTTCACAAAGGAATAATACATTTAGTGACTAACATGAGTAATTGTGTAACACCTACAATACTCATTTAGAAATGCTTTTATTTTAATGCATTATGGGTACCTGCTAATCTGTCAACTTGCTTTCTGGACATTAAAACCTTTTTTGCAAACAGTACAGCAAAACACTGAGCGTCAGTCTTGAGCAAATATGTAAGATATACTGAGAAAGCCTGCACTAGTCTGTGCATTATACATAGACATTTTGAGCCTTTTTGCTTGTGTTCTGTGTGATTATGTAATGAAAGACCATTATGAGAAGTTAATACATGTGTTGCTTAAATATATTTTACTTTTTTATAGAAAATTATGAAACGCCTTATCAAGCGCTATGTGTTGAAAGCACAGATTGACAAAGAGAGTGATGAAGTCAATGAAGGTAAGATTTGTTTTAACAAAAGCATTTAATTTAATTTATTTTATCAGGATCTTTAGGAGGTTTACAGAGAGGTATTGGGCTAAAGTGACACTAGGCCTAAAATGTTGATACTCTGCCAGTCTGAAAATCCACCATTTGCCTAATTATAACTATACTAGTTACTCACTTTAAAGGGTACATTTCTTTATTTAATATATATTTATTTATTTATTGCATTATTTATTCATTTAGTTATTAATGTACGTGTGTATATATGTATGTGTGTGCAAACATCTATGCATATGTGCACATCTACATTTATTAACCAGGGTGAAGCATAGATCAATACATTTCAGTTTTGATCTCAGCACAGCAGCATACAGAAAATAAAAGAAAACGTTATTAACCCAAACAAAATGAATATGTCTAGTTATGTAACAATGCCCAGCATGTTGGTCAAGTGACAGACATTGATTATGTATACACTAGTAAGTGACATATAGTTATCACGTTATGTACATATTTACAATCCAAAGTAATAAGATAGAGATGATAGTGTAGTTCTGAAAATGTGAGTAAGAGGACTGCATTATGCTGTGTCTGTCAGGAAGGGAGTAGCGACCATTCTGCAGAGATAAGTTTTAAGTTGTGGTTCAGAAGACAATGAAGGAGAGCTGGCAGTTAAGTACTGCACACAGAGATGGTTAGTTATGTGTCTGAATTGTGAACAGTTATATTTTGCTGTTATAGTAAGACAGGCTTTTAAGTGGGAACAGAAAACAGAGTATGAAGTGCTGAATTTGAAAATGGATATAAGGAGTAATTCCCAAAGTCTGAGAGCAAGAGCATTACATATTTGTTCAGCATCTATAACTACCGCAGCAAAGGCCAAAGCCAAAAGCATCACAGCAAGGAGAAAGAAGGAATAAGATGTGAGACTGAATATCAGTCTTCCTATCAACATTGCCTTTAATATTTCATACAAGTAATCAAATTTATGGCCCTATATATATATATATATATATATATATATATATATATATATATATGTATATATAGATATATATATATATATATATATATATATATATATATATATATATATATATATATATTTATATATATATATACATATCTATCTATATATATATATATATATATATATATATATATATATATATGGGTCTAGGACTGTTGCACGAATGCACATTTTACTGAATCACAAATGGGTGGGCATACTTACACGAAAATTCTTTTCAATGAAGTAGTATTTTCTCGTAAGTATGCCTGTTATGCCAGTCGTACTACAGTGCAGATAAGGGAAAATTCCCTTTTCCCCACCGTAGTGCGATCTTGGAGTTAAAATAGTAAAGTAGGGGGTGTGGGGGTGCAGCTCCCGACATGGGAGGGTGAAGTGGGGCTTGACCCCCTGCGTAAAAGTAGATTTCATGTTTTTTTTTACATACTTTAGCGGAAGTGCTTTTTCAGTGAAAGCGCTTTAGTTAAAGTGTGCTCGGTGATAGTGGATTCGGACTGTTGAACTTTGGTTCAACAGTCCTAGAGCCATATAGATATAGATATATATATATATATATATATATATATATATATATATATATATATATATATATATATATATATATATATATATATATTAAATAAAGCAACGGATGTAAACAATTTAAAAATAATACTACATAGGTGATTGGTACAGAAAGCTGATGGTCCACCACAGTAATCTATTGGGATAAGACATCAACGGCAATAATGACTAAACATATAATCTTACAGAACTACAGCATTTAAATTCTCGGTGCATTAAACTACGCTAATTTTAGAACACAGTTGGCAAGGTGTATTAGTAGCCTGGAAAATCTTCTGTGAGAATTTTCTTGAGAAGAGTGCAGATTTACTAAGAGAATGTCGTACCCTCAGTGAGACATCTCTTTTAGTCCCCTGTTTAGCCCAGACTAACTGACTATCTAACTATAATTCACTCAAAAGGTAGACAAATGTTTCTGCAGTATTATCTTACACTGGGTTATATGATTTAGGACTACCCAGCAGAATATTATCCCATTTGAATTTACCTTGCAAGAGTTGGTATTGGCCAGAAAATATTAAACCACACAATAAATCAACCAAGTGCTTTCGCTCGGTTACCGAGCTTCTTCAGAGTTAAAATACTTTGTAAGACTGTTGGCCATATTAAATACTAAATACAAGGTCACATGGCATACCCTCCTCCCTCTAGTGTACCACCCCTAATCAGTTTTTTCAACTATTGACATCATTGATTTGTTCCCAAGTATTACACACTTGGTAGGACTTGAATGGTTTAGACAGGTGCTCACCGTTGACGCCACGCTGAGTGGTAATGTTATCAACTTGGTGGTAGAACTTATGGGCACAGTTTTAGAAAATAATTTTATTTATTTTAACGGAGAATTTTACCGCCAAAAGAAAGGCGTTGCAATGGGAGCGTGTTGTGCCTCACTTTACGCTAATTGTGTACTTTATTACTGGGAGCAACAATTTATTTTTAATACTCCATGGAAGGAATTTATAACACATTACACCCAGATATCTGGATGATATCTGCCTATTATGGAATGGTTCCATATATGACCTGAACAGGTTTTTAGAGCACATTAATGGAAGTACTGAGTTTTTAAGATTTACTCATAACATTGACCAAGATACTTTACATTATTTGGATGTAACATTAACCAAGGATTATGCCAGCAGTTGTTTCCAATCTAAGCTTTTTAGAAAAAACACCTTTTCCAACGCATACCTTCACTTTGATAGTGGGCACCCCTTCTATCAGAAGAAGGGGATAGTTAAGGACCAGTTGATTAGGGCCTCAAGGATGTGTAGCACTTTGGATTATTTTGTAGAGGAAGTCAACACACTCTGTGTCCTGTTTAAGGAAAAGGGATACCCGGTTAAATTGATAGATGAGTTGACCAAAGAAGTCATGGAGAAAAGGGGATCCATCTACCATCCTTTATTGGGAACTGGGTTAGCCATTCCAGAACAGATAGTAGATAACAACACTTCTAAACATAGGAGCAGTTTTGCATACACGTATTCTTCCAATTCTCAAATGATAGAACAGGCCATTTTAAAATACTGGCCCATCACATCAGTAAATGATGATATAAAACAGTTTATTCCCTCAGTACCGAGTTTTGTTAGAAAAAGAGGAATGAATTTAAAAGAACTTTTTGAGAAAAATAAGGCCACTAATAATGAACCCGCTAGAACGAAGATGGGTACCTATAGGTGTGGTTCATGCAATCAATGTGCCTTTATGTTGAACCAGGATGTTATTTCTATCCCCTCTAGAAAATTTAGATATAAGTTTAATAAATATTTTAACTGCGGTACCAAAGGAGTGGTATACCTGGGAATTTTCACACATTGCCACAGTTTTTATGTAGGCAAGACAGAAAGGCATTTTAGAAAAAGAGTATATGAACATCAATATGACATCAGTAAAGGTAAAGAGACTAATGCCTTTTTTAAGCACTCCCAAGTATGTAAAAATATGCAACTTAAATTTACAATTCTGGAACAAGTGACACCTGATTTACGAGGGGGTAATTGGGAAGCTAGATTGGAGTACCGGGAACTGTTTTGGCAGCTAAGGCTGGATGCAGTTAGACCGCCAGGAATGAATGAAGCCTTGAACATTAACAGTGTGCTTAAATTAAGGAGAGCACAATTATAAATGGATTTACAAGAGGACTTTTAACCTTATTACTTATAATATTTGTAATTTATGTATTTTTATGTTTTGGTCAGTTAGCTACTCTATGTATACCTTGCACAGAGGTGACTGTTTATTTATTTATTTATTTATTTACTTATATGGATTTTATACAGTATACATTTTATAAGTTTTGACTCTGGTGTTTTATACTTTGAGTTTTGTTTTTTTAGACTGGAAGTTCTCAACATACCAATGAGACATTACATGAACTATATTTTTAAAAACTGATTAGGGGTGGTACACTAGAGGGAGGAGCGTATGCCATGTGACCTTGTATTTAGTATTTAATATGGCCTACGGTCTTACAAAGCATTTTAACTCTGAAGAAACTCGGTAATAACCGAGGGAAAGCGCTTAGTTGATTTATTGTGTGGTTTGGTATTGTGTCAGTAAAGGAGCTGTTTCAACCCACTGGATTGGAATTTACATCATTTGGAGATTCGGATCCTGTAGCCTTGGATTTTGCTTTATTCTTGGTTCTGTGTTTGTTCTGCTTGATATTCCAAAAAATATTAAAGACATTGGTAATATAATTATATCCTCAGATAGTATGCTTTGGTGAATCAGTTTTACTAACAACAGATACTTTGCAGGAGTCAAGTAGGCAATATATGGTATCATGAGTCGTTGATGCTATTACTTAATAAAATATAGCAGTTTTTATTTTTGATTCAAATTGTCTACTAATCTGAAAAGACAGTCCTTTATTTTAATAAAGGCAACCCAGAAGAATAATACTGGATATCAGAATAAAACTAAGACTTTTGCACCAAATTTTATAAAAAAAAGACTTATGTTTGGCTTTGGAATACTCCACCCAAGCCAATTTGAGCTTGTTATTATTATCAATTGCAAGAAATGGGAACATTTTTGCAACTGCAGTTTTTCTCAGATTGAAACATGGACATGCACTTGTTTTGAGGTTTCATACCAGCAGTGATTCTGACATAAGGATTAAGTATATCCTAATAACAAATAATGCAGGAATTTATCTCTTATCTTTATATAATTTGTATGCCTGAGTGGTTCATATTTGGGTTATCTTTAAATGGCTGAAGCAATATAAAATCCTTAATTAACTCTATATTTTTATCAGATTATGGGCATTCAGAATTAAAAGTTTAACAACTGAAAGGGTCTAAAGAAAATACTGTTGTTTGTCAATAAAGGATACAAAACTAAGGAAGATACCTAAACATTTCAACCATTAACTTAGCACCAAAGAAGCAAAAAGTGTAGCAAGGGACCATAATAAGCATCTTGATATTCTAAACGATTAATCAGTCTTGACATAGAATAGAAAATGCAACAGATACATTATCTGAGCTCTGGATTTATCTTAGGGTCAGTGAAATTATTTAAACTTACACTGGGATTCTTCTTACCCCATACAGACTTTATGGATTACAATTTTATTCAGAATATGTAAAACTGAATTATTGCAAAAATAAAATATCCTCTAAAAGAGCGTTATTTTTGATGATAGCTATCATTTCAAGAAGCCTAAACTTAAGTTTATTCCAGTTTTCAAAGCTGGCCTTTATTTTTCCCTAAGATCCAATTAAAATTCAATAGAATGAATGTTGAGTCATGAGATTTATATTTGACACCAAGATATTTAAAATGTATTGCAAAACTTATCATGCATCTGTGTTTTACAGTTAATTTTATTTCTGAGTGTACTTCTGATATTAAATCAAGGAGTGGATTGAAAAGAAATCAAATATAACATATGTTTTGTTGTTTTTGTTTCACTGTTGATTCAGTTTTTCCTTATGTCCACATACGCAATGATATTAAAGTAGGAACTAAATATGACTTACATATGGTATAAACGAATTTTGGGAAATCAAGGAACCTTATTTCTTTAGAGCAGCAGCAAATTGCATTATGATTTCACTAATAAATCACCATGTGTTCATTTTCAATGCAGAATGTTCCATCTGTGAGTCATAGCTGACAACTTGTCTTACTCACATATAAGAAATCCCTATTGCTGTACTTAGCATGGAAAAGCAGTAACTTATATAAATAAAAACAGAAATGCTGAATTGATGGTTAAAGTAAAAGCTTCCAAATAACACAAAACCTCAAAGGAACTATGCCACACAAAAAATATTTAGCATTTTCTTCCAATATGTCGTTCACAGAAAGGCTTCAAAATAATAGAAAACAATTGAATAAGCTAAAAATACATTCTCTGAAAGTCAAATTATAAAATCACATGATAAAAACATTAATCTTAAATGTCTTAGTTTTAAAACCTTATACTTGATTGATCATTCAACTCTGAATAATTACATGCATTCAGCTCCAGCTGCCATTGCTTTATCATTTTTTTCCAAAAGTTTATATTCTTGAAATCTGCATACCCCACAGTGAAAGATGCATTGTTCAAAACAGAAATTTCTTATAACTATTGCATTATAATGCATTGTTAGTCTCGTTCTGTTTAATTGCATATTATGTTCATATATTCTTTTATTTAAATCTCCAGTAATGTTTTGACATAAAAAGTATTGTAGCGGGTACATATTGGAATATAAACCACATAACAACCCAAGCAATTCCAATGCCATTTTACTTGAATTACTTTTTCATAGTTATCAACAGGAATAAAAGGACCATCGGAAATGAGTCTACACTACTTATAAACAGCACATGTGAACATTCCATTAGATCTGGTCTAACTTTTTGTTCTGCTTTTTAATGTTTTATTTTTATTTTTATTTTTTTACAGATTTTAAATTCCTTGCTCTCTTCTTAACAAAATATGGTTTCAAACAAATTTCTGTCTTAACCAAAAAAATAAGTCTATTGCAACAAACGGTACAAGAAACTTCAAAACACAATAACCACTGTAAGGAAGTGTACTCAGAAAGGAAAACTATTTTAGCATTCAAAATTTTTAATATACTACTTTCATCAACACTGACTTCATCAGAAACTGCTAAAACTCTCTTCAAAAGCATCTTATATATATGCATTCAGTCAATAAAAAATCACAATTAACTTTTGAACTCTAAAATTGTTTGACTTTCCTTCCTGAGCACATTTCCTTACAGTGGTTATTGCCAATTTCAATCTTTAATTCTTTATTTCCGTTTATAATTTTCCATTTATATGTTACAATGTTTTAATCACGTTGGCATCAATGCACTCATTCCACTACTTATTTCTAAACCTCTTTCCCTGCCTGCCTATCATTACTGAAACTACAATCTGAATAAATGATTTATTAAAAGTAAAGCATCCCACTCTTGCTTCTTTTAAAATTGTGTCTATCATCTTTTGAGAATAGCCTTTACTAATAAACACTCGCTTTTGTTCCCCTAATTTTCTTTCACATGTTTAATTAATACTTATTACTTTGGAAATCCTGATCATCTGCCCCTTTACCATATTATGCTTTACATATAATGTACGATGACTTGATGTATGTAACTAAGATTTCACAAATTTGTCCTTTCTAAAAATCCCTAGTTTGTTTCTTAGCTTGGGATCCTTCTGCGTGTCCTCCCTGCATTCATATGCTCTGCTTTCCTCCAACATTCCAAAGATCTGTAGTATGTAAATTGGCAAGATCTAAATAGTTCATTTTTGTGATTGCATATGTATGCGATAAGGAAGAATGGTCTGACAAACTACTTCCATTTCCTCCTTGCCTAGTAAACTCTAAGAATAACAGTGGCTCTTCATAGGGTTGCTATAGGAGTAGATTATAACTCATAATTGGAGGACAATGAAAGACATTTATTTTTGAGAGGAAGCATAATCACTCTATGGTTAACTTAATACATAATTTTTGTGAAGTTTGTAAATTTAATGGGATAGAGTGTGAAAAGCTAAACACATTTTGTGTATGGGGTATTTTTTCTTGTTGTGAATTTTTTTTTTTTGTTTACTCACAAAAGTGTTTATGACGTTTTTCTTTATTTAAAAAATCATCAGATTTATTATTTATACATTACGTTCATCTGAATTTTAGTGATATAAACATATTTTTATGACCTGGAATTGCAACTGACATAGTTCTGAATATCTGAATGGATAACATAAGTAAGTTTACCAATGATTTATGGCAAAGAAGAGTAAGAACAATTAGTCAGTAATACAACAGGCAGTGCATTCTGCATGGGAGAGGGGAAGGGAATGAAATTACAATGTGTCCTTCAGGAAATGGCTACTGGAAAATGTTTTTCACTGACATTCTACTCAGTAATTGATCTACATTAACTTCAGTTTTCTGATATGCATAAAATGTAGTACAGCAGTGACAGAAGATACAACAAAGTAATAAAATAGGTCTGGCACAGTTTTTTTATCTCATGTTAATAATCACAAGGCTCAGTATGGTTCTCTCTTCATTCTGTAATGCATAGCTTGAATACACATATAATAAATAATATAGCAACAAAGTAGGTGACTAGTATAAGCTTCCCATAACCAAATTATGAGAATTCAGGCACCATAATCCCTCACAAATATGCTCTCTCTTCCATTATGTACCTTATTAAATGTAGCAAAATGAATGCTGGATTTGAGGGTTCAAGATATCAATATCATTGCCACAGGTAAAAGTATTGTAATCTTGGTTCCTCACTAACATGATGCTTTTCTATTTTTATGATGCTGACAGCAGATTTAGAGAGACTTTCCTTGTTCTGCTGCTGCTACCTTTTTATTAGTTAACTTTGTGCCATGTTTTCCACAAACTGATCAGTATAACTAAAAAATTTTGCACTGCCATAACACAGATATATAGGTATAGCAAGCTAGATAGCATATCCATCCCTAAATTCCATTAATATCATGACAATCGTTGTTAAACTTTTTCCAGAGGGGGAAATGATGAAGGTCTCTGACTGCAGTCTTCAACAAAATGGTGAGTCATAGTCTATATATGATTTAGCATTATGTTTAACAAAATTTTCTTTCATTGAGCATACTTCAGTGCTCATGCTGTTCCACTTCTCCCGGTCATGCACTTATTGCATATCATTGTATCACTGTGAGTCTGTCTTATCCTTCACTTATTACTTGCTCTTTGGAACACTTAAACCCACTAGTCTAACTAGCACATGACAACCCCATGCTTCACAAAGTGTTCTGTGTCCTGTTCTAAACTAACTGCTTCTGGCCTTTAATAAATAGATGAAAATGTTACTGATATTTTAATTAGGGTTACCACCTATCCCTCTTTATGCTGAAAGGTTTCTATTTGGGCAGCTGAGTCCTTCAAAACCATATAGAAAAAATTCCATGAGGTTTTAAGACAAAAATTATTTTCTAAGATTTCTCATATAGTTGCATAAAACAGTTATTTTGTATCTCAGTTATTTTAATACTACATAAAAGAGCAGAAACATTAAATTCTACAGTATTTTAATGAAATAGTGAAGTCCTGTCCTTTGAATTTGTTGGGAGGGTATGTTTTTTCCCTGCAAAATGTCATATATCCATAAAAATATCCCACTTCGTACAGACAAAAGAGGTGGCAACCCTAGTTTTTATAACCTCTTTGGATATTTTGTTAACTGCCACTACCAATGCATATCTAGATAATATGATTTAGTCTTACATTTATTTATCTATTTATTTGTTTGTCTGTTTGTTTGTCTTACCATACAGCTTCTTTATTTTCATTGCTAAGTTTATCTAATGGCTTAAAACCAGCAGCATTTTAGTTATAAAACATAGCTGCAGCTCCAATTTAGTAGATAATTGATTTTTTAATTAATATGCACTGATACATAATTTCATATATGTTAGATAAGCTATTTCCTTGCTTTCAGTGCATTTCCCATTTTACATTGTTTGAATTCATAAAAAGGTAAATAATTATTATATCATGTCTCATATTTCCCAGCTAATGCTAATAGGAAATCATTTTGCAAACATGAGTGAGTTCTATGATAGTGTCGGCCCCACAATGTAAAAACAATCAATGCAGCTTAGGTAAGAAATGCAAAGAACAACTATTTGCATTACTTCACTAAGTGACACTTTCTTTTTCAGTTGCTAAAAGCTACATCTTTTGTGCAGATTATGCATTATGCATGAAACAACATTAAAAAGTTTTCAAATAGTGTTCACCTTGTAAAAATAAAGTTCCCTTTCTTCAGCAACACAAATATTATTATTCTTTTATAAACTTTGACAACACAGTAATATGCTACTCCTTTATATATAACATACATTAGAATAAAACAAAAAAGTAACTGCATTGTTGCATTGGCCTAAAGTTTCATATTAAGTACTAAAAAATTCATAGTGTAAAACATAAAGCTGGAATCAAAGCCTTGGAGTAATAATAATTTATTATGAAGAAAAGAGTTTTTGTTTCCATGACTTCATCAAATCTAACAAACCAAAGTAGTTATCTGAATAAATATTCACAAAACTGATCACAAGACATTCAATTAATTAAGTTAAGACACATTTTAAAATAAATCATGAAAAAACATACAAAAACTAAATCATAAAAAAATAGAAGAAATAATTATTCAGTTTATGAAACATAAAAAAATGCATTCAAGAATTAAAAATCATTTTTGAAAATCTCATCTCAATTGCAATAGTTCACAATCACTTGATTATTTGATCATGGATCTTTTTTCTAAAGGGTTGACTTTTGTAAGGGTTAACTTTTGTTCCTACATAAAGGGCTAACATTGGACATACTCTCTTGGATTTTAACTCTTCATTAGGAAACTGAATTTAAGCATTTATTTTTAAGAGCCTGGTTCTACATTAGCAATGTAAAATCAATTGTGGACAAATAATGTTGTAATCCACTATTGCATCATGTTCTGGCCCTGTTTGAAAAAGTGTGTGAATTTGATTTAAGACATGCACAAAAATTAAAGACAAACAATTATGCATCTAATTTAACTAGACTACTAGTGCAGACTATAAACTTTTGTCTTGGATAAAATCCTTAAATTTTAGATTGATATAACCAGACAAATGTGGGGGGACTTGTTGTAATGGATAAACAAACTTATCTGGATAAATTGTATAGTCTTTTATTTGAGGAGATCTATGAATTGGTCTCCAAGTATGAGTTGAATATTGCATATCATAAAATAAAGTTAAAACTTAGAGATATGTTGTTAGAACAATGTATTACATTAACTGAATATAAATATCTTTCTGTTGATCAGCCCATTATTCTGACTATATTTGGCCTCCCTAAAATTCACAGAGATTTGTGTAATCTACCTATGTGGCCTATTGTAGACACTCATCAATCAATTACTGCTCCACTTGCCAAGGTTTTAGATTTTAAATTAAAATGTCTTTTAAATAAAGAAAACATTTATGCATTGACTCTTGGGATTTTTTGAAACATTATAATAATTTGATATTAAATAATAATTTTATTTTCCTAATGGTGGATGTTAAAGAGCTTTATTCCATAATTTCACATGATTTAGGAATTTTATGTTTTACAGATTTTTTGTTTAGGAAAGGAATTAATCAAGATATTATTAATTTATATGAACACATTTTAGAAATTGTATTAAAAACAATGATATATATTTTTGAAAATGAACTTTATGTTAAAAAAACTGGTATTGCAATGGGGGCCACATGTCGGGGCCTGTTTGAAAATATTGTTATGTTAGAATGGGAGCATCAGTTCCTTTTCATTAGTGAATAGTTTGAAGCATATGACATATACCTTTGGTACCTTGATGATATATTTATTGTCTCGAAGTATGATAAAGCAAGTATATTGGCATTTATGGATTATATTAACAGTACAACAACTTTCTTAAAATTTTCACATAATATTAGGGTAAAAGGCATCCACTTTTTGCATGTGTTACTAGAAAAACATTCTGTTCATTGCTGCTATATTTCTAAGATTTATCACAAATCCACAAACTCCAATAAGTTTTTTATTTTAGTAGCTCTCACCCCCCCCCCCCACCAGTCAAAAAAATTGTTTTAAAAGGGCAGTTTGTTAGAGTGGCCTGCATGATCACAATTTCTGAAGACTTTTGTCTGAATGAATTATTGAGTAATATTTTTTTAAGAAAGATTATCCCTTAGAGTTAATTGACAATGTTAAAAACAAAGTTGTTTCTAAAAGGCAAAGTAATTACTTTTGTCCTATTTTAAGTTTTATGGTAGCTAAAATTTCCACTTGCATTAAGCCTGTTTACAGCCCTGAATTTTTGTACACACCCACTGGAGTTACCTCTACTTCTGAGCCTTTTAATACTCAGAATTCTTCTCCAAAGTTTTCTATGGCTTTTATATTAACCAATAATTGTGATAGTTTTATTATCAAAAATATTTTTCTGAAGAATTGGGTTATCCTGAATGAAGCTCGTATGATGAGAAAAAAAATAGTTTTGCTTTTTAAAAAGGGATTTAACTTTAAAAACTTAATTGAATATGTACTTGTGGTACAAACTGCTTCTCAACCCTGTATGGGTAAATGTGGGTGTTGTACCTTTTGCAAACATATACATACGGGTGAATTGTTTGGTATTAATGGTGTTTCTTTTAGAATGAGAGGTACATTTAATTCTGAAACTAGGAGTATAGTGTAGGCAGCTTTATGTCAACACTGTTCAGCCTTTTAGATAGGTAAAACTGAGTGGAGGTTGCAGGACAGAATGTATGAACTTTTTTACAAGAGTAATAAGAAAAAAAATGACCAATACTGTTTATTGTCATATATTAGGACATCAAGGGCATTACTTTAAATTTTGTATTACTGAAAGGGTTGCTCATAATTTTAGGGGTGGGGCTTGTGCACTTTATTTTGGAAAAATGGGAATTGCATTAGATACTTTTCTTAAATGCCATAGGCTGACCTGGCCGTAATGACTTGGCTTCTATTGGCTACCTTCTAAAATTAAGATTGCAACTGATATAAGTTTTTTAAAAATTGTTTTTAACTGTTTAATAAAAAAATTTTAGGTTTCAAATATTGCATAATTATTTGTTCTATTTTTATGCTTTATTTTTCATGGTTTATTTTAAAATATGTCTTAAACTTAATGAATTGAATGTCATGTGATCTGTTTTTATGAATATTTATTCATATAACCGCCTTGGTTTGTTAGCGCTGATGAAGTGCCTTCTATATGGTTACAGAGATGAAAGTGCTTGTCTTCATAATAAATTATTACTATTTTTTTGTTTTTTTTTTTTGTTTTTTCAGCTTTTTTTATTAGGTTGGTTGGTGGTTGGGCCATAAAAAAATGTATGCCATCATTTTCAAGTACCTACTTTATCCTATTCAGGGTGCTTTGGGTTCCTTCATCTCCCAATGACATGCTGTAGGTGAATTGGTAATTATCCATATTGCCTATATGGATGCATGCAGTGTATGTGCGCACACGTGTGTGTGTGTGTGTGTGTGTGTGTGTGTGTGTGTGTGTGTGTGTGTGTGTGTGTGTCTGTGCATGTGTGTGTGTGTGTTTATGCATTCTAAATGTTCTTTGACTTATGCTAAATGAGCACCTGAATAGTCCCTGGTTCCTTCAACAATCTAATTATGTACTGAGAAACAGACTATATGTAATTAAGTATGAAAGTGTATCACAACACTCCTTTCTAGCAGTTAAACATTTTTCTTATTCATGTTGTTTTTCAAAAGTAGGGGGTGGAATGGTTTAATGAATAAATACCATAATTCCCTAGAAGAAATCTATGAATATTTATGTATGTATCTTGGAGAAGGGAGCGCTACAGCCACCAAGTATTACAATACTTTTCAAAAATAAAGAAATATTGACTGAAGACAACTTCATACCTATACACACAACACACACACACACACACACACACACACACACACACACACACACACACACACACACACACACACACACACACACACACACACACACACACGCACACACGCACACACGCACACACGCACACACACACACACACACACACACACACAGTCTATTTTATTATAATTTCATTGTATTTATTTGGATTCCAGAAATCTACACTCAGATAATGCACATGGCTACAGTAATAAATTGAAACAATAATAATTATTGACATAGGATTTTAGTCACTTAGTTATTAGACATTTATGTTTGGGGATGTTATTGTTGGATGATAAGAAATAGTAATTATATGTAAATGTTGAGGGAATATATATTTATAGCAGCTGATTGGAGCAAGAATTTTAGAACAGTTATGACTAAGTTTTATAAAAAAGGATTTTGTGGTTTAACTGATATAAACAGAAATGGAACATAATTAAATAAAGCATGCACTGATCTCAAATAATGTCATTACACTGTTGATATTAAAGTACCTCGTGCATCCATCCACTTACTACAAAAGTAAAAGAATAAAAATTCAGGCCCTGTTTAACAAGAATACTATGTGTATGACATCAGTAAAGTCGTTTAGTACGTTCTATAAATTTACATAGCAAAGTAAGTATATTTATCATCGATCTCAATGTAAAATAAATGCATGGTTGAAAGAGTGATGTTTTAGAAATCAGCACAGAATGGCATTAATCATTATTAAACTGATGTGTGATAGAACTATGTCATTAATTGTCTGTTATGTAATATGTTGCAGGAGAACTGAAAGAAATTAAGCAAGACATTTCAAGCTTACGGTACGAACTTCTTGAAGAAAAATCACAAAGTACAGATGACTTAAAAGAAATGATTAGGAAACTTTGTGAAAAATTGCTTGTTGAAGAAAAAGAAGAAAATGATAGATAACAAATGAGCAATATAATGAGTCATGCTGTATGATTCCCTTAATAAAAAGCCATAAAATTTAAGAAGAAAAGAAGAAAAAAAGCAGTGGGCCTTCTGCCTTACAAAATGAAAGCCATGGTTGAATTCAAACAGATATTCTGAACACTTTATTTAAAATGCATGATCCAAACATAGACAGGGCAATACATTTTTAAGAATGTATAGTTATGAGTGCACATTAACAAAATTGTTGTGAGGTCCAAAGATATTATGGACTGCTGCACAAAGGTTACAGAACATACTAAGAATATCAAAAAATGGTATATACAAGTAACACTCAGACCTTCAGATTTTTCTGTTATTCTTATATAATACTTGTGACAACACAAAATACTCAGGGTTCATATTTTATTCTACTGTACAGTTTTAATTAGAAAGAAACTGTTTTTAATTCTTGCAACTCTTTTTTTATTCTTTTGATTTTTATAAGTCAGTAGAGACATTTGATTTTTCTTGCTTGATGAATACATCACTGTTTCAGTATATTAGCCACTATTAAACAATAGCTCTAGCAAAGAATTTACTGTATGGTGCAAATCATCCAAATAATATCCATAGTTTAAATGAATTACCTAATCAAGCTTGGCAAAATATTTGTTTTATAAAATTTTCTAAAGGTCTTATAAATACCTGATGGACACTAATATCAGGTTTGTTTGTTTTTTTTATCTTTATATGAGTGTGTCAATTTTTGCAGGATATGTTTTCCCAATCAGCCTCTCAATTTCTAGTGAACTTTAGCACTTAACAAATAAAACTTATTTTAGAGCAATGTCATGTAATGGGTTTCCTGCATTTCATCAGATCTCCGTTTGGCTGACGAGTGTTAGGGGTGGTATTCTATATCAAACATGCTAAAAGCCAAGTGGTCAAAATGTCAAGAGTATGTTTAATTGGAGCAGGTGAGTGGAGTGCGGGTGCTAACCCTAATGCTAGTAATACCCTTTCCCCCAATCCTAACCCTACACATTACTTTAGAAAAACTTCCTGTAGCACTGCCACTATTCAGACGAATTTTGAGACTAGTGTTATGGGGGGGTTAGTATGAAGATCGGTAGAGGGAATAGTTTTCCTTACTTGATCATTCGTGCGTCAATCTTGTGGGTGTTAGATATTCTGTATGTTAATGTTGGTATTTTCATTTGTTATTAAGGATATTCAATCATACTGAATAGAACCTATATTGCAAATGTAATCCACTATTACAAATGTGTAGTTGAGCTACAATTGTAATAATAGGAAAAAATGCACCTTGATAATATTCCCTAACATTAAGTATGTACTATTCTGTTTGGTAATATTTCATTATTTATTTCTGAATGTTTAGTTTGATATTTCACCAAAAAAGAGGGATAAAGCAATAAGAATGAAAGGAAGGAGAAAACTTCGATTCATATATCACATATATTTGAAAAAGCAGAAAGAAGAATCAATTGCAATACAAAGGCAAACCCAAATGTAAATTTCCATGTCACATTTAGACTTACAGTAGTAAAAGTGGTCATGAATATATTATTAACAATTTAAAGCAAACAGAAATTAACAAAGAGTGAATCTTTTTGGTAACATTTTTTTCCCTCTGGTAGGTTGACCTTGCAAGATAAGTCATCACTCAATTCCAGTCTCCCTCTATATTTAACTGCTCCATTTTCCCTGATAACACTGTGATTGGTGCATGCCCAGATGTGTCCCTTCTTCAGGAGGGTGCTGTCATTCTTAAAGACTGGAACCTGCATATGCCATTCTCTAAACAGAAAATGACAGGGAAGATAAGCAGATTTTACAACTAAATGTTTAGCCTGAGTTAAGTTAGGCCCTGCCACTTTCTTTTTGCATGCAGAGATTTGTCAGGGTGGACATGCAATGGGGGTTTAAAAGGAAAACAAATCAATCTTCACAGTGGTGTGCGCTGCAGCAACACTGTACACCATCCTGAGCAGTGAGGGCTGTTTGTTCTGGATCAAGTTCTGCACAAAGATAAACTGAGAATGCCACTGTCATATTATCCCTCCCCTCAAGAGAGGTGAGCAGACACAGCATCTTAATTCCTTCCCACTGGCATATTAGCATTTCCAGTTCCCAGTCCCTTAATTAAACCTAGTTTGCCTGAGTCATAGTTAGGACTTCAATTTCAGCACCACAGAACAGACTTCACTGGTAGATATTTGAGGTATCCCATTCCATCTTCAATACCAGCCTCACTGGGTTAAAATTAAGAACTTAAAATGCATCATCATACCCTTTGGGGAGAGAGATGTCCCCACAAATTATCACATTAATAACAAAGTACTAAGCATGCAGTCAGTCGTGAGGGATTTGGGTACCCAAATTGATAGCAGCCTGACTTTTGACCACCATGTTGCTTCCATTTTATGGAAATCTTTCTACATGGCCCACCTCATAAGTAACAGTATCTCATTCAGGGACAACGAGGTCATAACATTCCTGTATTCTTCCCTTTTAAGGCCCGTTAGTGAGTACAACGCCTCATTCGGCATGTACCTCGCAAAGCACATGCAGCAGCTGGAGAGACCGCGGTGGTTCCTCACCAGTAGAATCCAGAGCCTCATAAATCTACCATACACAGATAAGATAAAAGCCCTATCCCTCTACTCTGTGTCATACAGACTCTTCAGAGGTGACCTCTGTCTGGCATACAAGGTGATCTCGAACCCCACCTTTATGGGGACTGCTTCAAATCTGCAAGTCAAGCTCCACTCGATTAACCTGCACATGTGTCCTCAACCTGGTCAGTGACATCAATAGGACTTGCTGGTGGGACAGATTTGTGTCCCAGAGACTACCCCATCTATGGAATAGACTCCCTCTCCACATCAAGCAGAGTCCCTCTTTATCCCTTTTTAAGCACAATCTGGATAACTTGATGGGAAATAGAAAATACATCCCTGGGATTCCACCCATGTCCCTGCTGGACAAGGGGCATTGGGTGCTGATTTTCTATGCATGGGCTAAACTCTTGGCTAGGCTTATAAGTGCCTCAGTGTCAATAGCTTAGTAACATACTATGATCCTATAACTATATTGAATACATGTAACTGTCAGTAATAGTATCCTTCACACTGGCTTACCTTTTTATGTATTTTAGAATCCAAGTATATACCCACCTTCAAACAGCTGTAACCATTAACTGTCCCTTGTCATGTTTTTTCTGTTATTTCATATTAGTAGTATTTCTTCCCCTGAGCAACCTATGTTTATTTATTTTATTTATTTATCATTTGTTGACCAGGTTAGCTCACTAGGCTAATAGACTCTTTTCAAGGAGAACCAAGGTGCTATAGATACTACCAGGGGAAATTTGACTAGGGCATTGGGGAAGTTCTACTTTTTTTTATATGTGCCATAGGATCTTTTACATCCATCTGAGCTATCATCAACTCAAGCAGATGGGGCCTTGATTTAACATCTCATCTGGAGGAAAATACACTTTGGAGTAAAACACCCTCCTTATGCTGCACTGCAGTATCAGCAATTGATCTACCTGGTATGGGAATAAAATGCACAGTCTTCTGCACCAGAGGTAAGTGTGGTACCTGTTGTACCACTGGGATTGGTGGAGCATTAGAGTAGGAGCTGTCACCTGCTCTCATTTTAGTAATACATTTCTTTTTCAAGGTAAGAAAGGTCTAAATAAAAGGGGCCTGAGAAAGAGGAATCTCCTAAGGGCTTGGACTTCCAGCATCATATTCCTGGAATTGATAGCTGACTCTCTGTTCCAAATCTCTCTGGAAGGCCATTCTTCTTCCTCCCATAACAGTGACAGCTTGGTTCCATCCCCCAGAAACATGTAACATCTCTAAACTGGAAGGCATATCTCTGGAAACATTCTGGGGTATCAGGAGAAGCACTGATGAAGCCTCCTACTAATTCTAACTGGGAAATGCAAATACCTCAAGCTGCATATATCAAGAAAAATGACTGTGCAGGGGACCATAAAACAGAGCAGTGTTTGCATCTTATAATAGAGTAACAGCACCCTGAAACAACCTTTCTCAAAAACATTGAAGAATGACAAGCATAAGCTTTAACTTTCTGTAGCCATCTAAAATGTGAGCAGCTTTGGGGAGACCATTAGCCCCAAATAACAGTGAAATATAAAAGGTGTGAAAGCATATAAACTTGCACCCCCACACCCATTATCAATAGTAAAAATCACTGTTTTATATAATATTTCATCTTGGATAAAAAAAGAAAAAATGTCATCTATATTTTCTGAAGCACAAGTATTTCTTTTTCTTCAATTAGCTGCCTCTCTACCACAGTCCAACAGATGTCCACTTTAGAAATGTACCATTAACCCATGGCTCCAAGTACAAAAAATTGCACGCACGTTATTGACTGAGAAGAGACTTCCTATCAGACAGTATTACCTAAAGTTAGATATCTCTCAACACTGTATCTTTTTTGTTGTTACTGAGGTATTCTGTCAAAGTTGATTCACCAGACTTATTGTGAATAATGCCTTATGTCCTCCTCCTTCTTCCACCCTTAACAGTATATATATATATATATATATATATATATATATATATATATATATGAATATATATATATATATACACACACACACACACACACACACACACACACACACACACACACACACACACACACACACACAAACACACACACACACACATTATTTTAGAGCAAAATGGAATATTAAGCATATAGCACACAAATACAAATTAATGGACTGCAGTACATATCAGAAATTATAAACCACAATCATTCTAATTTCTGGTTGCTCTTCTTTAGAAAGCTTCAGCCTAGGAGAAGTCCAGAAAGTGATGGTCCACCTGGCTCACCTTCCATGCTCAATGATATATCAAAGCAACCTGTGACATATCATTTTAGGCAGATGATTATAGTTAATGGTGGTGTGGGCTTTCTCCCAAGAAACCATCTTCTGTAGTAGTAAACCAGATGCCTAATATTCCATTCATTTCCTGACTCACTCTCAGTTTAATAAGTTTGAGATCTGATGAAATACAGATCTCTAGGTGTTTCCTGTACTTACCTGCTGTTTGAACTGAAACTCCTTTCTCATCTCAACTATTGAGGAAAGGTCTGTGGACAGAACTATCATCCTAGATAGGGTCATTTTCAAGAATGACACCTTAGCACATTAGCCTGACCAGCCTTACCTGCAAAGCTATGGAAGTTCTCATCATGGACTTTATTAGGAAAGACATAGGGAATCTTCAAATGCTCAACCCCACCCATTTTGGCTTTGTGAAGGGGAGATCATGCCTGTTAAACTTAGTGGGCTTCTTTGAGACAGTCACCAAAGCCCTAGACGAGGGCAAATGCGTATAAATGGCCTACCCCTACTCAGGCATCATTGATAAACTCACCCAGCTGTTTATCAACACATATATATTGTCAGGTGGGTTGCAAACTGGATCAATGAAAGAACTCATACGGTCAAAATAGGGGACTCCACCTCCTCCAGTAAACCCATAACAAGTGGTGCTCCACAGGGACCGGTTCTGTGACCCCTACAATTCAGAATCTACTTCTTCGAAGTACAGGATAAAACTAAAGGACTGGGGCTGACAAAGTTTGCTGATGACTGCAAACTGTGTGTGATCACTGAAACCCCTCAACATCCTGCAAGAAGGTCTTACACAAACTAATGACTTGTGCCAAAGTCATGGTCTTAAACATAATGGAAAATAATGCATTATCATCCCCTTTGGCAAGGGTGATGTTCCTGCAAACTACCACATCAATGGCAATACCCTAAGCACACAGTCAGTGGTGAGAGATCTGGGCACACAGGTTGACAGCAACCTTAACTTCGATCACTCTGTCTCCACAGTGGTAAGGCGGGTATTTTATATTGCTCATCTCATAAATAAAGGCATTGCTTCCAGAAAAAAAAAGAGGTTATAATTCCCCTGTACTCATCTGTCATCAGGCCAATAATAGAGTATAATACTCCCCTTGGTATGTTCCTTTCCAAATACCTGCAGCAATTGGAGAGACCACAAAGGTTCCTTACAAAGAAAATGTAAGGTCTTCATGATCTGTTTATGCAGACAGACTGAAATCATTGTCACTTTACTCTGTGTCATACAGACTGCTCAGATGTGACCAGTGCCTTGCATACAGAGCAATCTCTGACCCAGCTTTAATGGAAATGCTGCACATTCACAAGTTAAATGCCACACGGGTCACTCACTCAAAGGACTTTAATCTGGTATGTGACATCAACAAAACTTGCTGAAGAAACAGATTTCTCTCACAGAGATTGCCCCACCTTTGGAACAAGCTTCCTATTCATGTTAAGCAAAGCCCCTCATTGTCCCTATTTAAGCATAATTTGGATGAGTAGATGGGTAACTGGAAATTTGCCCTGGGGGTTTCATCTGTGTCCCTCTTCAACAGGTGTAACAGGTGCTGATTTTAGTGTCTGCTTGGACCAGACACCCTTAGGAACATGGGTTGAACTTGGCTAGGCTTATAAGGGCCCTAGGGCTGTTAGCCTAGTAACCTATTATTATCCTATGAACTACCTTGAAATTTGGGAAAATATCCATTGGGTATAGGAAAGCCAACATTATATCATCTGGCAGCTGGCACAGAGGGTGATGGCTGTGAACTGTGGTACAAGGTCTGATGCCCTCATTTGCCTACTAAGTGATAATGAATGAGTCACTTAACCAGACAGTGCCTGGGAGCAACTGGAAATTTGGGATAGGCTCCTCAATGGCCCCCTAGACTGCAAGTCTAGTATGAACCTATCTGTGTATAGCTTAAGTGTTCAAATTATAAACTCAAAAGCCCACAGAGGGACAATTTAAGAGCTTGTCATAATAAAGACCTGATACAAAAATGTAGTTACAGAGCCATTCATCTAAAGACTTTTTAAATTGTACTATACTCCCTCCACAACTGACGTATAATGGAAGGGTATTCCATAATCTACCAACCCGAAAGTGAAAGAAAGAAAGAAGACAGGAGGTGTGAATTGAGCCAAGGCAATGACAACTGGAGCCCACTATTTCTGGTAAAATAATAGTAATTAAAAAAAAAACGGTACTTACGTATTATCGCAACCAGATTTTCACAGTAATGCTGGTTGCTTCAGTTTATGTGAAAAAAACACAAATAAAGTCTTATAAACTTTAACAACATGTTTTATGTAATGTTTATAAGGTTTAACTATGTTTACCATTAAAACCGCTGACAAAATAAGCCTTGAAAATAGGTTTCCAGTGTTTCTGCCAGCATCTCATGTCAGCTAAGCTTGTCCCATACTGCTTTATATGCGTTCCTTTTCTCGTGCCATCAAAAGAGTTGTCAAAACTGCAGTTAACAGGTTTTTCAAAGGCAGATTGGTTTTTACATTTTTAATTGGATAGGCAGGGAATAACAGAGTTACATTCCCTTCAAATTTTTAGGTACATGTCATACGCTACACAGTTGCCTTACTGCATGTTTTTATCAGAATATACACCTTCAGAACTTTCAAGTATCAACACTACTGCTGTGACAGACATCACATTCATCTGAATGAAAATGCATGAAAGCAAAGGCAACAAGCAACAGCTTTTTGTAGTAGATCCTTACTGAAAAGGTTTGGAAATGTAAGTACTGACTCCAAAAATAACAAAGTAAAGCAGAAAAATTAAATCCAGAAAGCAGCTTACATTTTACATTGTACGTTAAGTCCCACAGTGCTTTCAGGCCAATATACGAACACACGCAACCACTCTTATCGATGAACTCAACTCTCTGGCGTTTTTACAGCAGGCTATCGACAAATCCTGAAACTGTATGTGATAATTCCCTAAAGAAGCACTACCAGTATCCCAGCACACTTTGGAATACTTTACCCTCCCGTAATACATTTCTTTTTTGCTCACTTACTAAACGTCAGTAAAGTACATTGTATCACAAAATCTGGTTGCGATAATATGTAAGTACCAAAAAAACAAATACCCAGTTTGGCTGCTAACAGTTAATTCATAAAACATTTTTAGATCAAAGTAAGATCCCTGTGAATTAGCCTATAGCCAACAGAGTAAAGCAAATGATGTTTCAGACTTTCCCTACAGGAGCAGTCACCAACTCCTATAATAATTCTTGTGAGGGACTTCTGTACCCTTTCTAGTCTCATGATCTGAGAAGAGTTGTATTATCAAAAGAACACACTATACTCTAGGCTTTACAGCAGGTTTATAAAATGGAAGCAAAACCCTAGTTTAACTGAGAAAAGACTTTTTTTTACCTGGTGACAGTCCTCAACTTCCCTTAACTGTTTAAAGTAACTACCAAGGACTCAAAAGGCAATACAGACAAACAAGGTAAGAAGCAACACCCCTTGATTAGTGTAGCACCTTTAAATAATGCAGTGCAAAAGGCATGGTTACAGCATGACACAAGAAGTCAGAGCCAGTATGAGTACATTTTCAAAACACTGCAGCTATTTCTCATAAATGTTTGCCCTAGGGCATTTACTTAGAATGCCAGCAAGAAGGCAGCATACCATCAGACAAAGTAATCTGCACCTTTATCACAAACAATCCATTTCTGAGTGAAGCACTTATAGCATACCATCAGACAAAGCAATCTGCACCTTTATCACAAAAAATCCATTTTTGAGTGAAGCACTTATTTAGGGACAATTCCTACAATGGTTCTACTACTGAACGTCAAGTGATAAGAACCCAAGAACCTAACAAAAAGGAAACAATTACCTAAGAAACACAAGGGTGATATCTGAAATTTAGTGGGGAAAGCACCACGGTACCCCAATGATGGGCACAATCTGCCAAACATTTATACTTACTGTGCAGTCACACAAACATGAAAAAGGAAGACATCTTCAAAACAAAGAAACCACTGCTGTTGCACACACAGATACCATATCTGTAGTTATTTCCTATGAAAAACAGTAATCAGTAGTCTGTTCCTCAATGTCTTGTGACTCAGGTGCCTGACACTCAGGAAATAGAAACCCGGTGACTTGTAGAGAAGCACTTAGAATAGCTGCAGTTAATATTTAGTTGCACAGTATTTTTTTTTC
The DNA here is from genome assembly GCF_019279795.1 of Protopterus annectens. NCBI lineage: Eukaryota > Metazoa > Chordata > Ceratodontiformes > Protopteridae > Protopterus > Protopterus annectens. The sequence goes on along the minus strand of NC_056735.1, from coordinate 927,434,879 downwards.
AAATATTTGTCTTTATCACAAAATATGCTATGTGTTCATTAAAAATGTATTTCTAAGACATTTATATTGCAAATGTAGTTTGTGTAAATGCACAATATATTGTACTTTTCAATAAAGGTAATTTTACAAAATATATATATATTTTCTTTTTCTATTTGTATTTATAAAGTAATCTGTACAGTTGTAAATGTGAAGAGATCAAGAAGAAATTATGCATTCATATGAGAATTATGGCAGTGGCTACAATTAATGCACATAAACACATTACAAAACAGCGTTTTGTGTTGGATGCATTATACTGTGTTACATATGGTGATCCTCAACATTATAAAATTTTCCAGGCACTAAAATGGTTAAGCGGTGTGAATTTATAAACCATGCAGGAAGCAAAATAGATTATAAAATGGTATTAAGATTAACTACATGGTAAGAAAAAATCTTTCCACTGCAAAATGTCTCAATAAAAGTATATTATTCTTGGGTTCATTGCAGTGATAGTTTCTGATGGATATAGAACTGGTAGACAAGCATGGAATAAAATATGTCAACTCATCCCAAAGTGTTTAATATACATTGAGTAATAATCATTTTTGTTCTATGAAGTATTAAGATCATTCACAAAGTTATTATTGAGAAGGCATATCTAAACTTGTTATTAATGTGTATCAGTTTGTGTAAAACATTTTTACAGAATATCAGTATTAACACTGGATATTTCAATGCTAGTCTAAAGAAACATGGCTGGAATGTTGCTAGAGTTATTTTTCCCTTAAATTGCAAAATAATTGTAGTGATGGCTTTATGTTTCTGCAAGTAGCAACAATTTGGTTATGTTTTAAGGAAAGATACATGGTATAACTATAGCTATGGAAAACCATTAAGCTTGTTAGTTCATGATTCCTTTTTAAGTTACCTCTGTTATTTATCATTTTGTTTTTATAATGAGACTTGTTACTAGCTATTAGTTCACAATTCCCTTTTAGGTAACATCTGTTTCTTATCATTTTGTTTTCATTAATGTGTCATGCCAAGCAAAGTGGATTGTAAAGTTAAGAAAGTAAATATGCCCTACTGATCATGTAATCCATCAATTTTCAATAACAAATGGTGATGGTGAGATATACAGAAAAGACAAAACACAGGGTGGGGTTCATAGAACTAGTACTCATCAGCTAGGAGTTTGTATTGGAAAAACAATAGTACTGAGTCTTTGGAAGAGGTATGTTAGTGCACACCATGCATGGTGTTTGTACTAAGTACCTATTCAAATGAGAAATACTATAGAAAATACAGTGCTAACACTATTTACAGAGAGGGATACTGTGCACCATGATTCATATCTTCCATCCAGTTTTGTGCTATGATGTTAGTGAGTAGCAGAACAGTAAGATGCAAATGATGACTGATGTGCTGGAATGGTAATGTCACGGGCAAAGGCCAGATCATTTCTAGTTACATGTTTTATTAATTTAATATATAACTATAACTATATAGCATGGGGTATGTATGCATCCAAGCAGTACTGTTATTTCAGCATTAAAAGTAAAGACACCTTTCTTGGTTTATCATGCAGCTGCATCAAATAGAGCATTAATCTCTCAACTGTAACAGTAAAGCATGCATGCATTAGTCTGGAGACCAAAACAACAGTACACTATTACAAAGTAGCCTGAAGTTGTGGGCTCATAAACCACATTTCCCAAATATACAATAATATTAAGTTTTCATCGATATTGCAATGTAGTGTCAGAGCTCTAAAGCAGTGAAACCGATGGTCTGCTGTAAACTGTAATCAATATGACTGGAACACACATTTGTGCAATATATGTACACATCAAGGATTGCTTGCTGTAATCTGTAGTACATTGTCATCTGTTAGGAGCTGGGTAGTCTTAAAAGTAAAAGAGGTGTTTATTTGGAGTTGGTAGTCTTAAAAGCAAAGGTAACAGAACAGATACAAATAATTGTATCAATGCTTTGTATATCACTTATGAAGTTACTACTGTTCTCCCTTTTTTCCTCTCACCCCAACCCCTATCTTCTCTTTTTTATTTATTTATTTATTTACTTTTTGCTTTTTTTTTTTTTCCTAGAGCACAGTGGGGTAGGCCTGTCCCATGGGATCTTCTTGCCCCCACTTGACCAGCTACAGCACCACTACCCAGGATGTCTGATGCACAATCTGGTAGCACCCTCTCTGCTGCCTCTCCACTACATGGTCTCTCATATAGTTCTGGCCCACAGGATAGGCCAGTGATTCACTCCAGGAGCAGAGGCAGAGGTGGTGAGTTTATCACTTGCAATGAACTGCCAGGGTTGGTCCATAGGATTGTGTGCCACACAGTTGGTGCACTCCTATACTGGATGGAGACACTGCTCTCCATCATTGCATTGAATAGCACAAGGAAACACAGAAGTCAGGCACTGCAGCCATCGGCACAGTGAAGTGACAGTGATGCGAGTCCAGTGGGTGATGACTCGATTCTTACTGTCACCCAACTTCATGTCCATGATTTCATGATATCCCTACCCATACACAAACCATGGTGTTCACCCACCAGGGTTAATCTTCCAGGTCAGAACTTCCCGAGGGGCCAGGTAGTGCAGAGGCAGCAGAGGGGGTGCTATCAGGTTGTGCACCAGATGCAATGGACAGCTGTTTTGTAGCTGGTGGAGTTGGGGCAGAAGGATCTCATGGGACAGGCCTACCCTGCTGTACTGTGAATAAAAAAATAAAAATTAAAAAAAAAGAAAGAGAGAGAGAAAAGATAAGGGTTGGGATAAGAAAAAAAAAAAGGGAAAACATTAGTAACTTCATATGTGA